>NW_007245740.1:199976-239326 GCF_000164805.1 Carlito syrichta
GGGTCCAGTCACTTCCTTCCCTCTGGGATGGTTATCAGGTTCTGAAGTTTATTGCTGCTCCACGTTAGGAAAATATTAAAGGGCCGCAGTCATGGGACCTGGAAACGAGTGGAGGACGGAGAATGGAGATGGTCTCTGTCAAGCTCCCCAGTCTGCTCATCAGAATCACCCAGGGAACACTTCAGCTTAAACAAAACACATCCCAGTTTTTGGAACCTTGTCCATGTCTCACATATTCAAAAAGAAAGAGAGAAAATAAAGTAGAATCAACAAGGATAGAATGCAAACAAAACCAAATGACCTAACCTGTATTTCAAGTAAACAACACAACCACAGAGCAGCGGCTCTGAATGCAGTCTTTAGACTCCGGGACCTCAGGCCACAGACAAATTCGGACTCAGCTTCTCAGACCTTTTGGCCCGAGGACTCCTTTACATTCTTAAGTTATTGAGGACCCCCAAAGAACTTCTGTTTGTGTGGATTATACCTCTTGATATTCACCATTTTCTGAACCATAGCAGAAATTTCAGAACACTTATTAATTCGCTTAAAAGCAACAAAATAATGCGATTACATGTTAGTATAAATAGCATAATATTTTATGAAGAGCAGAAAACCTTAGAAAAGTTGAATGGTCCTGTCTTTGTGCAAATCTTTGTGTTTGTCGTCTGACTCTCCTCCCTGCTCCTGCATCTAGTCTGGCAGGATGTGCTGTGCTTATTGGAATCTATGAGGAAAGTCCAGCCTTGTACAGTTGTGGCTCTGGTGTGCATCCTCTGAAGTCACTGTACCCAGTCAGCATGAGGGTGAAAGCTGCACCTGTGGAAGTGCCTTGGACTTCACCAACCAGCAGGAAGGCTCTTGGGGACCTCCAGGGGCCTCCACAGCAAGCCCAGATAACTGCTGCTCCCAACAGACTCTGAACTCTAACCACAGCTTTTCTCCCACAGAGGCACGGGCTGGTGGTTCTGCAACTGCACTGTGTGTCCTAGGACTAGACAGACCATGGCACCCTGGGGGGGCTTCTTACTGCCGAAGACAGGAGCTGCAGAGGAGAGAAGGGGCAGGCTAGGGTGAGCCTTGTCATGGAAGAGGAACTGGCGGTCTCTGCGTGTACCTGTACTTTTCAGGTGAGAGGGGTGAAGACGTATGTGCATGTGTAAGGATGCACACCGCACCCTTCCTAGCTGTGTCTGCTGAGAGGGCCTGGGAGCAGCAAAAGTCCCCAACAGTGAGCATGCCTGGCCCCAGACCTTGGTTTTTAAGCACCACACACCCCTGAAAGGAACCTGGGATCCTTGGAGAAGTGGCTAATTCTGGGTTTGGGGGAAGAAGTAGGAAGTATTTTGTACTGGGAAGCCAAGAGTGTCGCAGTCCCCTTCTCACCCCAGGTACAGCAGCCCTGGGGCTCACTCCATTTTACAGAAGGCTAAGGAGAGCAAAACGCAGCCCCAGTAGCATCAGGAGTCTACTCTTCCAGCCCCTTGCCCTCATGCCCATCTCAGAAAGGCTCTGTGACTTGAGGCTGTAGCTGGGATGTGCCGCTGTGAGGTCATAGTCCTGAGGTGCCTCCAGGCAGGGCCACAGCTGATTTGCCTGGGACTGCCTCAGAAAGGACTAGGCTGGTTTGGAGGGCCAGAAGGAGAGTGACCAGGGAGTAACTTCCTTTGTTGATGAGAGTGACCCCCAAAAGCATGCCTGAGAAGGTTCTTGGGACACTATGGGACATGGGAAAGGTTCTTTGCCATGCTTAGAGAAAGGCACAGGAGAGGTCTGGGGACAGGTGGACCTAATTTCTGGAATCTGTGGCCCCTTGAGTTGGATTGGGCTGGGGTCTCAGGTGGGGCCATTTCTGCATGGAGGCAGGGACCCCTAGCCAGTTAAAGAGTCAGCTTGCATGACTCCATGCTTTCATGGACTTGCTGGGAATCCCTCTGACCCTCAGGCTCCTCCTCTGTAAACCAGTATGCTGTATCTTACCTCCTGCTGATGATCACAGGGGATATCAATTTACAGTGTGTCCCCCACACAGAGGGACTCCTCTGTGCAAGCAGGCCGGAGCACCCCCCCACCTCAACACATGGCAAGTTCTTCCATTCATTAAACACGTATTGCATCTCAGAGAAGGGACACAGGTGTGACCCTAATAGACCCAAGACTGCAAGGGCTAGGATTGGAGAGGATACATTTTGTAGACTGAATTCTGTTATTTACTAATAGTCTAGTTCATTGGTTGACAGTAGGACCAGGGTCCTCTGGGGACAGGCCTTCCTGGAGGTACTTCTCAGCCACTCGCCCTGAGATGGTTTCCTGAAGCCTGGCTCAGGACTGTGGCTACAGCTGGCAGAGCAGCCCTTTCATCCATATCCAACCCCCAGGCCTGTATGCTCCCACAGTCTTTCTTGCTCGCTGTAGCTCAGGTCAGTGTAGGTGCAGTACGAGCAGTCTATAGGCTGCCCACTCCCAGGGTGTGGACGGTTTTTAAAAGGTGTCTGTTAACCCAAATGAGTTGCTAATGCTGGACTTTTGGACAACCACAAGGTGCTCCAAAGTTCCCTTCCCAACTGGGCAGGGGGGTGGGTTGGAGTTTGTGCAGCTTAAATTGGATCTGAGCAGGTGGGTGTGGGACTTCTGTGGGTTTGTGTGTGAGCTGCTTGGATCAGGCGGCACACAGAGAACATGCCCTTCACTCTCAGTCATGCTCTGTTCCACCTTGGGCAATGCCCTGCCACGGACCCTAGAACCCAAGACGCCCTCAAGGGATGCTGGGGTCCCAGCTAGGAAGGGAAGGCCTTCTTTGCCTTTCTACTTGGGTTCTGGCCTGGGGCCCTCTGGGTCTGGCACAGCAACAGTCCTTTCAGGGTTTGCCCATGCCCCTCCCTAGGGCATGGCCCAGGTACCTCAGGCCTGGTCTGGCAGAGCCAAGCTCCCAGCCACGTTTGCTGACTCAGATTCAGAATTCTCTCCCACAGGCATACTGTCTCCTCCAGAGTGCTTAGGCTCCAGGCATCAATCTCTTGCTCCCCAGAGGACCCTGGTGCAGATACCTGCATATGCCCGCCCACATGCCTCCCTGCTCTTCTCTTTGCCTGTTCACTCACAGGCATGCACTGAGAACCTCGCTCCTGCCAGAGACCACAGTCTCAGCACACACTTGCCCTCCAAAGGTGGCTTTGGTCCTTGAGACAGTACTCCAGGAATGGAGCCAAGCAGTTTAGTGGCTCTCTCCAGCCAGACCACTCTCTCTCCCCTCACTTTCCTCTTCAGCCTTCACTGGCCTCCCTGCACCAAGACACTCCCAGTTTACACACAACCCAGACTTTTGCACTTTCAGCTCCCTCTACCTAAAGAACTCTCACTGTGCCAGCTTCTTCTGTCATACAGGCCTCAGGGAGAACAGCTCCAGACCTCCCTGCCCACAGGAGCACCTAGTCTCACCCCATCACATCATGGTTTTGCCTTCAATTAAGGCTCCTACAGAGAAATAAATCCACTCTAACCAGTGGAAGCAGACAGGGATTACCACAGGGAATTAAGTGGCTTATAGAATTATGAGGAGGGTTGAAGAGAGACTCTGGACTGGGCTTCCAAGGACGATTTCCCAAACTGCACAGCCTGACTAGGCCGCTGAGTTGGCAGCTGGTCCCGCCTGCTCAGGAATCGGCCACCGACAGTAGCAGATGGCTGCCTCACACTTGCGTCCCTACCTCCCACTTGCCTCCATTCTGGATTCAGGTTCTCTGTGTACTTCTGATTGGCAGAGCCTGTGTCGGGTCAGGAAATTCAGAGTCTTGGTTTAGCATTGTGGCCTCTGCAGTCTAGGAGGGCGTCTAGGGGTGAGATGGTACCAGGCGAGCTGTGGCGCACTCCACACAGTGCCCATCTCACCTGTTCTTCTCTGAGTTATTTAGCCGATGTGGGTGGGGACCTTGCCTGACTGCTTCGTTCTCTGGAAGTGCGACCGCTGCAGCCACACCGGGCTCATGGGAGAGTCAGCAACACAGCACACTCACCACGTATCACAGTGACTCCTCCAGTCCTACCTTACAAAGGAGGCTTGGCCATTGCCGGTGAACCATAGAAGGATCTGCTTCTACTATCTGGATCTAAATACTTATTTTTCCTCCTCTGTGCAACAGTCAACCTCTCTTAAATGTGGGTCAGTCCATTTTCGGTGTCTTTTTTTTTTTTATCCAAATTAAGATGCCAGGACCTAAGCAAAAATGGCAGAGTAAGTACCTCTGAGAACTCTCTTCATCCTGGCAATGAGAAAACTGGCATAAATGTCAGCATAAACTTTTTCAGAACACTGGAAATTGACTAAAGGCTTACAGAAGCCTATGGAAAGTTATTTTATTTTATCAAGAAAATAGGCCGGGCATGGTGCCTCACACCTGTAACCCCAGCACTTTGGGAGGCCGAGGTGAGAGGATTGCCTAAACCCAGGAGTTTGAGACCAGCCTGGGCAACATGGCAAGAGCTTGTCTCTACAATAAAATTTTAAAATGGACCGAACTTGGTGGCTCAGGCTGTAATCTCAGCACTTTGGGAGGCCGAGGCAAGTGAATTGCCTGAGCCCACAGGTTTGAGACCAGCCTGGGCAACTTGGTGAGACCTTGTCTCTAAAAAAACAAAAAAATGAGCTGAGCGCAGTAGTATGCACCTGTCATTCCAGCTACTTGGAAGGCTGAGGCAGAAGGATCGCTGGAGCCTAGTGGGTCGAGGCTAGGGTGATCGTGAGTGTGCCACTGCACTCCAGCCTGAGCAATGGAGTGAGACTCCAACTCAAAAAGTTAAATTAAAATAAAATAAACTAATTCACTGAGTGTGGTGGCACGTGCCTGTAGTCCCAGCTACTTGGAAGGCTGAGTTGAAAGGATCACCTGAGTCTAGCAGGTCAAGGCTCCAGTAGCCATGATTGTGCCACTGCACTCCAGCCTTCTGACTCAACAAGAAAAGAAAAGAAAAGAAAAAGAAAATAGGCTGAATCTTGGTAAGAACAGCAAGCTCTATGACCCATCTCCCACTCTCTTGTGACCTATTTCCTATTTCCTACTTTCCAGCTCTGTCGTCACCTTGAAAATTAGCAAACCACATTTGTGACCAAACAAACCTACAAAAACAATAGTCTGGAAGCCACTGGGTTGGACAGAATGGATCTGGAGCACTTTCAAAGCCTTATTTCTAGAAAGTCATCATTATTTGACCTAGCTGCTGCTTTCCTGGAATACTCTACTTGCAAAGCTGTCTATATTTGACTTCACATCCAGTGTGAAAGGCTTTTCCTCAGCAGTTATTGTTGAAAGTAATTACAGGTGTATTGAAGACCTTTGCAGTTGCCTAAGGTGGTGGATAACAGTTGGGGACAAATAATAGACTAACCAAAAAGAATTAAAAGGAAAATATGGGAAATGAGATGCCCATGGGGAACTTTGAAAAACTCCATTGTATTCCTGGGAATCTAGAAGGCTACACTTATTCCCATTAATTCTTCAAATAATTTTCTGTCTTTGTCTCCCTCCTCTTTTTCTGGAACTTCAATTGCACATTTGTTCATATGTTTGATTGTATTCCACAGGTTTACAATTCCATAGGGCTGTACACACATATTCAGAAAAGATCTGAAAAAGCCCTAAGCTCTTACCTCAGATTGATTGGGAGGCTCTGCACAAATAGGAAGTGAGGGCTAATGCAGAGTTGTTAACTGGCTGGGCTGAGTGTTGAAAGCATGCTCCAACACATATATAGAGCCCCAAAAAAAAACTAGTTCTGGACATTTAAGGAAATCTTTGTCCAGTCATTAACTGACCACTAAGCTAATTGAGGAGAGACTTAGTGATCACACTAAGAATACAGATTTACAGAATTCACTTAGGAAAGTCACTAAACAAAGTATAACAAGCAACAAGAGCAACAAACCCTGAGAAGGGTAAGAATCTGATTTCTGGAGTTGTCACATTATATTATTTTAAAATGTTCATTTTCCAACAAAAAAAATTGTGAGTCATCCAAAGTACAAGAAACTATGGCCTATACATGAGGAAGAAAACAATCAACATATACTGTTACTGTCACTGAGGAAGCCCAGATGCTAGACATACTTTAAATGAACGGTTTTAAATATGTTCACAAAACTAAGGGAAAACATATCTAAATAGTTAAAGTATGAGAACAATGTTTCACCAAATAGAGAATATCAATAAAGGATAGAAATTATAGAAGAGAACCAAATAGAATTCTGGAGTTGAAAAGTACAGTAACTGCATTTGAAGCAGAGCTGAGCAGTCAGAAATAACTCAACAGAATATTTGAGCAGATGGAATAAACAACAAGTAAAAAGGAAATTAGTTCATTGAAATTATCTTTCTGAAAAAGAAGAAAGAATAAATAAAACTGAGCATAGGTCAATTGAAATTATCTTTCTGAGAAAGAAAAAAGAATGAAGAAAACTGAGCAAAGACTCAGAAACCTGTGGAATACAATCAAACATATGAACAAATGTGCAATTGAAGTTCCAGAAAAAGGAGGGAGACAAAGACAGAAAATCATTTGAAGAATTAATGGCTGAAACTTCTCAAAGTTAATAAAGAACATTAATCTACACACCCAACAAACTCAATTAATTCCAAGCAGGGAACATGTAAAGAGAGAGTCACACTGAAGTACATTATTATCAAACGATCAATACCAGGGACAAAGAGAAAATCTTGAAAGCAGCAAGAGAGAGACAATTCATCACATATAGGGGATTCTCAGTTATAGTAACACCTAACTTTTCACCTGAAATCATGGAAACCAGTAGGCATTTGGATAACATATGCAAAGTTCTGGGAGTTCGTTGTGGAATATTGCCAACCAAGAAGTCTATATTTGAAAACATTATTCTTCAAAAGTGAAGGAGAAATTAAGACATCCTCAGGTAATCAAAAACAGAATTTATCACTAAGAAACCAGCCCTCTAAGAAATATGAAAAGGAGTACTTTAGACTAAAATGAAAGGACACAAAAGAGTAACTCAAAACCACATGAATAAATAAAGAGTACTGCTAAAGACATGACATGGATACATAACAAAGAGTATAGAAAGATCTTGGAAAGATGGTGGAGCAGGAAGCACCAGAAATCTGTCTCTCTACCTAGACAACAACTGCACTGGCAAAATCTGGCTGATGTAACTATTTTGGAACTCTGAAGTCTATTGATAGTAAAGGATTGCAACTTCCAGAAGAAGGCTTGGATGGTAATGTGCAGTTAATTTTGGCACTGTAGCAGCTATTCATTCACCCCAGTAGCTCAAAGGCAGGTAGCTGTGCATATGTTCCTGGAGCAGTTTGCACACAGCTTGCAGGAGCCAAAGTGATAAAAAAGGACACTGTCCTTCAGATAATTGAGAGTTGTATTCTAATCACTGATTGCTGTTCTGATCACAGAGGTACAAAGAGGTAGGTGACCATCGCTGCACATTCTGCCACCATTGCAAGCACCCCATCTCCAGTTGAAGTGACTTCCAAGGATTTTATAGGCCGGTGCCTTACCCCTTCCTTAATTTTTCCCTTTTCTCCCTTTTGGAAGCCAGACGTTAAAGGTTAAGATATACAAAAGCAATTGTATATATGGGGAAAGTTAAAAAGTGATATCACATGTCCAAGTAAAGGCACAGGCTCAGAAAAGACCTTGGAAAACTGTCAATTTGCACCTAGGGCTGATCCTCAGCACAGAGAAAGCCTACAACAACAACCACAACAACAAATAACAAATGACAATAAACCCTGGGGAAGGGGGAGAACTTGATTTTCAGAGATACTGTATTATTAGATTCAAATGTCCAGTTTGCAGGGAGAAAAATCACAAGACATTCAAAGTAGAGGAAAGTATGCCCCATTTAAAGGAAAAAGAAATTAATCAACAGAAATTCTCCCTAAAACGTCCTGATGACAGATCTACTAGACAAAGACTTTAAACAACTGTCTTAAAGATGCTCAATGGACCAAAGGAAGATGTCAAAAAAGTCAACAAAACAATGAATGAACAAAATGAAAATATCCATAAAGCAATATAAGATGGAAAAAGAAATTCTGGAATTGAAAAGTACAATAAGGAAAATGAAATTTACTAGAAGGATTCAAAAGATTTGAGCAGACAGCAGAAAGAAGTAGTGAACTTGAAGACAGGATAATGAGAATTATTGCATTTAGGGAACACAAAGAAAAAATATTGAAGAAAAGTAAACAAAGCCCATGGGACCTGTAGGACACCATAAAGCAGACCAACTTATATATTATGGGAGTCTAAAAAGAAGAAAGACTAGAGGGACAGGAGAATATTTTAAGTAACAATAGCTGAAAATTTTCCAAATGTGATAAAAGACATGTACATAAACATCCAAGAAGCTCAATGAACTTCAAGTACATTGAGCTCAAATAAACCCACACCAAGAGAATTATAATCCAACTTTTGAAAGACAGGTGAAAAGACTGAATCTTGAAAGCAGTGAGAGAAGTGACTCATCACAAGCAAGGGATAGTCAGTAAGATTATTAGCAAATATCTCATCAAAAACTTTGAAAGCCAGGAGGTAGTAAGCTGATATATTCTGAGTGTTCAAGAAAAAAAAAACTGTCAACCAAAGATCCTATATCCAGCAAAATGTCCTTCAAAAGTGAGAAAGAAAAAAATGAGCGTGAAATTAAGACATTAAACAATGACTGAGGGAGTTTATTGCCTCTAGACCTGCCCTGCAAGAAATGCTCAAGGAAGTCATGCAGGGTGATATAAAAAGACACTAGACAGTAACTTGAAGCTGTATGAAGAAATAAAGATCTCAATAAAAGTAAATACATGGACAGTTATAAAAGTTAATATTATAGTAACAATGGCTTATAACTCCACTTTTTCTCAATGATTTAAGAGAATACATTTACAAAGCAATTATTAGTCAAAGAGTTAGTATTATTGTCACTTTGGATTGTAACTTCACATTTTGTTTTGTACATAACTTAACAGATTGATGTATTTAAAAGAATTATTATGCTTTGAGGCACACAATGAATGCAGATGTAATTTTGTGACATCAGCAACTGAAAGAGGTAGAGTAGAGCTGTAAAGGAGCAGAATTTTTGTATGCTACTAAAATTAAGCTAGTATAAATTTAAATTAGAACTATGATGTCAGGATGCTAAATGTAATACCCATGGTAACCACAAAGAAAATAACTATACAATGTACCAAAAAAAATGAGAAAGAAATTTAAACATTTCACTTAAAAAAATAAACACAATAAAAGACAGTAATGAAGGACAAAAAAGCTATGTCATATAGCATACGAATAGCAAAATAACAGATGTAAATCCTTCATTATTAGTAATTACTTTAAATGAAAATGGATTAAACTCTTTAGTCAAAAGAGACTGGGAGAATGGAGAAAAACACCTAATTCAACTCTATTCTGCGTTTAAGAGTCTCAATTTAAATTAAGACAATTATATTGAAAGTGAAAGGGTGATAAAAGGTATTCCATGCAAACATTGAAACCAAAAGAGAGCGGTAGTAGCCAGGCTCAGTGACTCATGCCTATTATCCTAGCACTTTGGGAGGCTGAGGAAGGCAGATTGCTTGAGCCCAGGAATTCAAGACCAGCCTGGGCAACATAGCAAAACCTTGTCTTTACCAAAAAAAATGTTTTTTAATTAGGCGTGTGTGGTAGTGTGCACTTGTAGTTCCAGTTACTTGGGATACTGAGGTGGAAGAGTCACCTGAGCCAAGGAGGTCAAGGCAGCCATGAACTGTGATTGTCATGATCATGTCACCGCACTCCAGCCTGGGTAACAGAGTGAGACCTCCAACTCAAGAAAAAAAAACGCTTACAAGAAACAAAGAAGGACATTATATATTAATATAGCGTTTAATACAGCAAGAAGATAAAAGTTACAAACATTTGTATAACTATTAACTGACCATCAAAACATATGAACCAAAAATTGACCAAATTGAAGGGGGAATTTCACAATAATAATAATAATGTTTGCAGGCGTCAAAACCCCATTCTCAATAATGGATAGAGGAACCAGAAAGAAGTTAAGTAAGGAAACAGGACTCACACAATAAACCAACTAGATATAACACACATATACAGAACAC
Organism: Carlito syrichta; assembly: GCF_000164805.1. NCBI lineage: Eukaryota > Metazoa > Chordata > Mammalia > Primates > Tarsiidae > Carlito > Carlito syrichta. Next base: position 210,113 of record NW_007245740.1, read on the forward strand.
TCCACCCAACAACAGCATGGACATTCTTCTCAAGTGCACATGGGACATTTCCAGGTTAGTGCATTTATTAGGCCACAGATTGAGTCTCAATAGATTTTCCTTCTTCTTATTCGTCTTGTTTTTGGTTTTTTTTGCTTGACTCAGGGCCTCAATCTGTCACCCAGGCTGGAGTACAGTGGCACAATCATGGCTCATCACAGTCTCAACCTGGGCTCAGGTGAGCCTTCCACCTCAGCTTTCTGAGTAGCAGGGAAAACAGATATGTGCCACTACACCTGACAATTTTTTTTTTTTCCTAGAGATGAGGTCTCACTATTTTGCCTAAGCTGGTGTCAAATTCCTGGGCTCAAGCAATCTTCCTGCCTTCGTCTCCCAAAGTGCTGGGATTACAGGTGTGAGTCACTGCAGCCAACATAAATCTCAGTAGATTTTAAAATATAGGTATTATACAAACTATTTTATCTGACCATAATGGGATGAAGTTAGAACCAGTATCAAAAGTAAAAAATGGAAAATTTACAAATTTGTGGAAATCAAATAACACTTAAACAGCAAATAGATCAAAGAAGCAATCAGTGGAAATGAGAAAATACTTAGGGTTAATGAAAATGAAAACACAATATAGAAACACTTATGGGATTTCAGTGAAATCAGTGATAAGGGGATAATTTATAGCTGTGAACACTTACACTAAAAATCAAGAAAGATGTCAAACAATCTAACTTTACAACTGAAGGATATGGAAAAAGAACAAACTAAACTGAAAGCTAGCAGAAAAAAGAAAATGCTACAGATTATAGTAGAGATAAATGAAATAGAGAATGGAAAAACAGTACAGAAAGTCAGTGAAACCAACACCTGGTTCTCTGAAAAGTTCAACAATCAATATAATATAACCCATTAACAGAATGTAGAAAAATCCACATGATTGTCTCAACTGATGCAGGAAAACACATTTGACAAAATTCAACACACACATATGATTTTTTTAAAGCCTCTCAAAAACCTAGGAATAGAAGGAATCTACCTTGACATAACAAAGACCATATATAAAAAACCCACAGTGAATGTTATACTCAATAGTCAAATACTGAAAGTTTTCCCTCTAAGTTTTTCCTATCAAGGCAAGGATGCTTGTTTTTACCACTTGTATTCAACATAGTACTGGAAATGCTAGCCAGAATAATTAGACAAGAAAAATAAATAAAAGGAAGAAGTAAAATTGCTTCTGTTTGCAGATGCCATGATCTTTTTTTTTTTTTCTTTTTTGAGTTGGAGTCTCACTCTGTCGCCCAGGCTGGAGGGCAGTGGCAAACTCACAGTCACCCCAGCATCGACCTACTGGACTCCGGCAATCCTTCTGCCTCAGCCTTCCAAGTAGCCGGAACTACAGGCGCATGCTACCACACCCAGATAATTTTTTTGCTCTATTGTAGAGACGAAGTCTCATCATTTTGCCCAGGTTGGTCTCAAACCTGTGGGCTCAGGCAATCCTCTCTCCTCGGCCTACCGAAGTGCTGAGATTACAGACTTGAGCCACCACACCTGGCTAATGATATGATCTTATAGTTAGAAAACCTGAAAGACTTCACACATGCAAACATACACACAAACTGTAGAACTAATAAATGCAAAGTACTAGGATATAAAGTCAACACTGTTGTGTTTCTATGCATTTACAATGAGCAATCTGAAAAGACAATTATGAAAACAATCTACTTACAATAGTATGAAAAATAATAAAATACTTAGGAATTAACAAAAGAAATGGAAGATTTGTACAATGACAACTACAAAATATTGCTGAAAAAAATTAAAGAAGATATGACTGAATAGAAGCACATCTTATGTTCATGGATTGGAAGATTTAATATTAGTAAGATATCCATACTATCCCCCAAAATCTACAGATTCAATGCAATACCCATCAAAATTCCAATGATGTTTTTGCAGATATAGAAAAACCTATTCTAAAATTCATACGGAATCCCAGCACACCATGAGTAGCTAACATAACTTGAAAAGAACAATGCTGGAGGACTCACTCACACCTACAAAGCTATAGTAATCAATAATCTAGTCAATTTATTATAAGGTTGCAGTGTTCAAGAATAGAGTAATAGGCTAGGCGCAGTGGCTCAAGCCTGTAATCCCAGCACTTTGGAAGGCCAAGGCGAGAGGACTGCCTGAGCCCAGCTTTTCGAGACCAGCCTGGGCAACTTGGTGAGACCTGGCCTCTACAATATATCAAAAAAAATTAGCCAGATGTGGTAGTGCTTGCCTGTAGTTCCAGCTTCTTGGAAGACTGAGGCAGACTAAGACTGGACTTAGGCATAAGTCCAGCAGGTCGACGCTGGGGTGGCCATGAGCGTGCCACTGCACTCTAGCCTGGGCGACAGAGTAAGACTCTGACTCAAAAAAAAAAAAAGAGTACAATACTTTACACTTGGTCTTTCTGCTGAAAATAAACTCTCACATATATGGCCAAATGATTTTTGACAACGGTACCAAGACCATTCAAAGGGGAAAAGAACATCATTTCAACAAATAATGTTGGGAAAACTGGACATCCATATGCAAAAGAACAAAGTTGGACCCTACTTAACATCATGTACAAAAATTAACTGAAAATGGATCAAAGACCAAAGCATAATACCTACAACTATAATCCTTTTAAAACATGAGGCAAATCTGTACAGCTTTGGATTTGGCAGTAATTTCTTGGATATGATACAAAAGCCCAGGCAACAAAAGACAAAATGGACTTTATGAAAATTAAAATATTTGTGTATCAAGGCAATGTTAACAGAGTAAATAAGCAACTCACAAAATGCTAGAAAATATTTGCAAATCATATATTCAATGAAGGATTAATATATACAGAACTCCTAAAATTCAACAACGAAAAGACAAAAAACTCAATTTAAAAATAAGACTTAAATAAACATTTCTGCAAAGATGATATACAAATGGCCAATAAGTACATGAAAAGATGCCCAACATCACTTATCATTAAGAATTACAAATTAAAACTATAATAAGATACAACCTCTCACCCATTAAGATGACTACTATTAAGAAAACCAAAATAAAAAATATTGGCAAGGATGTAGAGGCATTAGAACCCTTGTGCACTATTGGTGGGAATATAAAATGGTATAGCTGCTACAGAAAATACTATGGCAGTTCCTCAAAAAAATGAAAAATAGAATTACTATTTGATCCCACAATTGCACGTGTGAGATCATCCGAAATAATTGAAATCAGGGTCTTGGCAGAGCTCAGTCTGTAATCCTAGCACTTTGGGAGGCCAAGGCAAGTGAATTGCCTGAGCCCGCAGATTCAAGATCAGCCCAGGAAAATTGACGAGGCCTTGTCTCTACAACAAAGTAAAAAAATTAACCAGTTGTGATAGCGTGCACCTGTAGTTCTAGCTACTTGGAAGGCTAAGGTGGAAGAATCACTGAAGCCCAGCAGGTTGACACTGGGGTGGCCGTGAGTGTGCCACTGCACTCCAGCCTAGGCAACAGAGTGAGACTCCAACTCAGAGAATAAAGGAAATCAGGGTCTTGAAGAGATATCTGTACACCCAAGTTTATAGCAGCATTATCCTCAACAGCTAAAATGTGGAATCAAACCAAGTGTCCGTCAACAAATGAATGGATAAGCAAAATGTAGTATATACATACAATAGAATATTATTCAACTTTAAGAAGGAAAATATTCTGTCATATGCGATAACGTGGATAAACCTTAAGGATATTATACTGGATAAACTAAGCCAATAACAAAAAGACAAAGATGATATAATTCCACTTATATGAGGTACTCAGAATAATCAAAATCAGAAAGACAAACAATAGATTGGTGGTTGCCAAGGGTTGGGGGGGAGGAGAAGTTGGGAGTTATTATTTAATCAGTATAGAGTTTCAGTTTTACAAAATGAAAAAATTATGGTGATAGATGGTGGTGATGATTATAGAAATTATGAATGTATTTAATACTACTGGCTGTACACTTAAAAATGATTAAGATGATAAAATTTGTGTTAAAATTTTAAAATGTTAAAATAATTAAAAATTGGAAAAAATATTTTTAAAGACAATATAATGTAGTTTATGTTTATAGCTTTTTTCTCCTCTGTAATTTAAAAGATAATTACATAGAGTGATAATTATACATCTGCACTGACTGGCAAACAATCTGTAAAGGTTTAATTTATATGACAAAGATAGCACAAAGGCAGGCAGAGGGGACAGAGTTGTCTATGAGCAAAGCTTTTTATACTATTGGAATTTAAATTATTATTAATCTGGGAGTGTAAACTAATACAACCTCTGTGGAAAACAGTGTGGCGATTCATAAAAGATCTAAAAATCAACCTCCCGTACGACCCATCAATTCCCCTTCTAGGAATATACCCAGAGGAACCCAAATAATTCTATAAAAAAGATAACTGACCATGCATGTTTATTGCAGCACTATTCACAATAGCAAAAACAGGGAACCAACCATATTTTCCCATTGAAAGTAGATTGGATTTTTTTAAATGTGGTACATATACATGATGGAATATTACCCAGCCATAAAGAAGGACAAAATTATGAACTTTGCAGCAACTTGGATGGATTTAGAGTTTCTAATACTCAGTACTCTACCACAGAAACAAAGAACTGAGTACCACATGTTCTCACTCATAAGTAGACCCTGACCAATTATCAGAATACTACAAGAAAGGGATTGGAGTAGTGGGAAACTGTCAGGAGATGGGGGTGGGGGGCATACTTCTTAAGTTAGGGTACCTGATCTCAAGCCAGGTGAAGCGGGGACAAGAGTGAAGCCCAAACTTTACCTGTACAATGACCATTTGTATACCTAACCCTAAATTGTACCCTACATCTTTAAAATAAGAATTTTAAAAAATTATTATTAATCTGAGCTCAGTTGTTATAAATTAAGATATTGATTGTAGTCCCCAAGCCAGCTACTGAAACAATCCTCAAAAGACATAGTGAAAGAAGTGACACATGCATTAAAATGAGAAACTAGGAAATATCTATTTAACACAAAAGAAGGCAGAATGAGAATAGAGAAACAAAGAAGACATAAGACATATGAAAAACAAATAGCAAATGGCAGACCTAAAGCCTGCTTTATCAATCAAGCATTAAATGCCAATTAACTACTAAAGAGTCCAATAAAAAGGCATCAAATAGAAAAATGGATTTTTTTAAAAATCATGATCCAGCAGGGCTTGGTGGTTCAGCCTGTAATCCCAGCACTTTGGGATGCCAAGGCAAGTGGATTGCCTGAGCCCACAGGTTTGAGAACAGCCAGGGCAACTTGGCGAGACCTTGTCTCTACCAAAAAAAAAAAGTTAGTCGGGTGTGGTAGCACACAACTGTAGTTACAGCTACTTGGAAAGCTGAGGCAGAAGGATTGCCGGAGCCCAGCAGGTCAACGCTGGGGTGGCTGTGAGCATGCCACTGCACTCCAGCCTGGGCAATAGAGTAAGACTCCAACTCAAAAAAAAGGAAAAAAGAACATGATCCAACTATATGCTATCTGCAGAAGACACATTCAGAGTCACAGATAAGTTGAAAGTAAAAGAATGGGAAAAAGCTATACCATGTAAACAGTAAACAGACGAGAGCTGAAGTGACTATCCCAATATGAGGTGAAATAGACATTAGGACAAAAATTATTACCATAAATAAGGACATTTTATAGTGATAAAGACGTAAGTCTATCAATATTATAAACATTAATGCACCTGACAATAAAGCTCCAAAATACATGAAGCAAAAACTGAAATGATGAAGGGTAAAACAGACAACTCAACAATTTTCTTGGAGATGTTCAACTTTCAATTGTCCATTTTCAGTAATGGACAGAGTAATATGACAGAAGAGCAAAAGGAAATAGAAGACTTCCATAGCACTCTAAACCAACTTTACCTAACAGACATTTATAGAACACTTCACCCAACAACAGCAGACTATTCATTATTCTCACATATACATGGAATTTTCTACAGAATAAATCATATATTGTAATAAAAATAAGTCTTGGTACATTTAAAATAATTGAAATAATACAAAGTATGTTCTCTTACCGCAATGAAATAAAATTAGAAATCAATAACAGAAAGAAATTTGGATAATTAAAAAAATATGTCATTAAAAAAATGAAGCACTATACTGCTTGGTAGCCAATTGGTCAAAGAAGAAATCACAAGAGAATTTAGAAAGTACTTTGAGATAAATGAAAATGAAATCACAACATAATAAAACGTATGCAATAAAGCTAAACGGTCCTTAGAAATTTATATCTATAAACACCTATATTAAATAAGAAATATTTTAAATTAATAACCTAAATTTCCACCTAAAGAAACTAGAAAAAGAGAAGAAACTAAATCCAAAGCAAGTAGAAGGAAATAATAAATATTACAGGAGAAATAAATGGAAATAGAGAAAAGTAGTTGGAAAAAAATCAATGAAAACAAAAGTTGGCTCTTTGGCAAGATCAAGTAAATTGAACAGCTAGACCAAGAAAAACACGAGAGAAGACTCAAAATACTAAAATTAGGAATGACATAGGAGACATTACTAATGACCTAACAGAAATAAAAAAAGATTTATGAGAGAATCTTATGAACAACTATGTCAACAAATTAGACAATCTAGATGAAATGTACAAATTCCTGGAAAGACACAAACCATCGAAACTGACTCAAGAAGAAATAGAAAATCTGACTAGACCTAATATAAATAAAGAAATTGAAGAAGCAGGGAGAAAAAAAAATTTTTCCACAAAGAAAAGCCCAGGTCAGATGACCTCCCTGATGAATTTTATCAAATGTTTGAAGAAGAATGAATACCAAGCTTTCTTAAACTCTTCTAAAAAATAGAAGAGGAAACACTTCTTAACTTATTCTGACGCCAGTATTACCCTGATACCAAAACTAGACAAAATTATTACAAGGAAATACAATTTTCCAATATATCTTATGGATATAGGTGCAAAATGTTCAACAAGAAACTTTCCAGCAACATGAAACAAAGATTATGTACAATGAATCCAAAGTTGGTTCAACATGAAAAATAATCAATGCAATGTACCATACTAATAGAATAAAGGACAAAAATTACATGATCATTTCAGTAAAAGCAGAAAAACGTTTGTCAAAATTCTACATTCTGTCATGATAAAAACACTCAACAAACTAAGAATGGAGGGAAATTCCTCAAACTGATAAAGGACATCTATGAAAAAACCACAGCTAACTTCATATTTCATGGTGAAAGACTGAAAGCTTTCTCTCTAAGATCAACAAAAAGACAAGAATGCCCGCTTCCATTACTTCACTGAGGCCCAGGCTGGAGTGCAGTGGCATGATCACGGATCACCACCGCCTCAGCCTCTTGGGCTTAGGTGTTCCTTCTGCCTCAGCCTCCCAAGTAGCTGGGACTACAGGTATGTGCCACCACACCTGGCTTTTTTTTTTTTTTTTTTTAGTAAAGATGAGGTCTCACTATGTTGCCTTGGCTGTTCTCAAACTCCTGGACTCAAGCAATCCTCCCACCTCAACCTCCCAAAGTGCTGAGATTACAGGCATGAGCCACCACACCCAGCTCTGTTACTTCTATTCAACATTGTAGTAGATGTTCTAGCCAGGGCAGTTAGGCAAGAAAATGAAATTAAAGGCAACCATATTGGCAAGGAAGAGGCAAAGCTATTTCTGTTTGCATATGACATGATTTTGTATATATATAATCAAAAGAAATCCATATGAAAAATATTGGAGCTAGTAAATGAATTCAGCAAGGCTATGGATAACAAGGTTATTATACAAAAGTCAATTGTACATCTATACACTAACAATGAACAATCTGAAAATGAAATTAGGAAAACAATTTCATTTACAATAGTATCAAAAAAATAAAATACTTAGGAATAAAGTTAATCAAAGAAGTGTAAGACTTGCACACTAAAAACTACAAAACATTGTTAGAAGAAATTAATGAAGACTTAAATTAAGTGGAAAGATATCTCATGCTAATCAATTAGAAGAATTAACATTGTTAAGATGACAATAGTCCCCAAATTAATCTGCAGAGTCAATGACGTCCCTACCAAAATTTCAATTCCTTTTTTATGCATAAATAGAAAGGCTGATTCTGAATTGCATATGGAATTCCAAGAGGCTCTAGATAGCCAAAACTACCGTATAAAAGAATTAAGTTGGAGGGCTCACACCTCCAACTTCAAAAATTACTATAAAGGTACATTATCAAGACAGTCTGGTACTGGCTTAACGATAGATATATAGACCAATGGAATAGAATTGAGAATCCAGAAATAAATCCCTACATTTATGGCAAATTGGTTTCAACAGGGGTGCCAACATCCATCACTGAAGGAAAGAATAGCTTCTTTGACAAGTGGTGCTGAGAAAACTGAATACCCACTTGCTAAAGCATGGATTTGGACTCCTCCCTCACACCACATACAAAAATTAACGACTTACAAAATTGATCGAAGACCTAAAAGTGAAAGCTGTGGATTTTGGCCCACAGGGATGGACAGACAAGACTGGGAGCTGCAGGCTCTCCCACATGACACCTGAGCCTGGAGCACAGGCTCCTGGGAGTGAGGGTGCCTTCCTCCCACACTTCTCTGGGACCCCTCCAGATGGAGCTTGGTGTCTCAGCACATGGCTTTGAAATCCACTGAGAAAACCTGGGACAGGAGAGACCTCTGCCTGGTGAGAGTACAAGAAGAGAGGCCGCCTCCGCAGCATGCCACACTACCTGGAGGGACGCCAAGGCCACACTTCCAGGCCTCCACACATTCAAGCAGGGGCTTGGATCCAGGTGAGGTGATGGAGGACGGAAGAGGCTCCCACAAGTCACCACGGTCATTCTGCATCCCAGGTACGGGGGCTCCCAGGACAGCCTGCCCTCCCTGTGGACCTGACCACCCGACCTCCAAGAAATCCCCGGGCTAGTGATCACAAGACACTTGGGTCTCCATTTCCAGGGCTCTGAAGTGGCAGAAGAGACACAGCACCTATGAGGAACAGTGTGAGCACCCCTTGTCTTCTCTTCCTTGACAAGAAGGGGCCAGAGGAGGCCTGCGCCAGAGGCAGAGGACAAGGATTCTAGACCAGGTCCTTCCATGGCTCCCCACCCGTGTGACTCTGTGTGGGCCACACCCTGTCAAGTCCTCAGTTTCTCCCTCTGCAGAGTATGGGCCGGGGCCAGCCTTACCAGATGGCCTTCAGCCCCTCTAGCCCCAACGTGCTTTAGCACAGAGATAATCCTTTTCCTCGTGACCCCACAAGCCCGCCAAGCGGCTTTGCTGTAAATGGGACTCCATCCAAGCTCTGAGTCACCCCCAGGGCCTCGTCTTGGCAGTCCTTCACTAGCTGGCCAGGGCTGGCTGTGGATCCCAGGAGAGGGACTTGGAATTTGGGAATATATGGTTTAATTTTCCCATCTTCTTCTTCCCAGTGGGTTTTCCTGCTCTCGTTTTCCAAGATACTGGTAAAATCCTATGCCATATCTGACTGGGTTGCTGTTTGGAATGGGCATGGTGTGAGAGAGCTAAGTGTCCCAGGAAAAAACTTTCCCCAGCAACATCCTGTGGTCAGAAAAGGCAGCTATGGGGGCGGGGCAGGGGGCGGCAGAAGGGAGCAGTGGGTGGCTGGGCAAAGCCAGTGGTGCTCCAGAGCAGAGAGAAGCCACCTTGGGACATGTTCCCTCCTTGTTTCTTAATCTATTTAACACAGCGACTCGGCCTGGATGATGGGAAACCCATGGAGTGTGGCCAGTACTGCAGGCCTTTGCACCTATGATCCAGAGTGCACTTTTCCTGCTGCCTGCCTCACAAACACTGCCAGCAGGCAGATGCCAGTGGGAATGGGGAGGCCATGGCCCAGACTCAAGCCTCAGGCTGGGCGTCTCCGCAGCCAGGGGCCCCAGAGGCAAGGCCAGCCCTGCTGGACCCAGCACCAGGCGGAAGGCAGTGCCAGGCCAGAGGTCAGACCTCAGTGTCCAGTCCAGAGGCTTCTGAGGTCTCTTCTCTGCCCCCTCCTCACCTGGCACAGGGTGGGCACAGGATGGAGACACTTGAGGACCTACCAGGTCCGCATGCACATGTGGACACACATATGCCATGCACACAGGAGACACATACCTTGCCACACATACATGCACCCATCTCATGCACTCACAGCCTGCAGCCAAGGCTGACTCTGCAGCTGTTCTGGAGGATACACCTACCAGCAGAGGCCCTGGCTCTGCAGAGATGGGTGCACAGTGCCTGCCTGTGTATGACTCGGTGGGCGCTGGAGGACGTGATGGCCCCTCCACCAGCTCTGCCCGGCCCATCCCCTCCCCAGTCCCAGGCACCCCTCATCAGAACCCACTGCAGCCACTGCAGCCCCATCCTGGGGTGAGGAGGAAGAGCAGGAACAGAAACTAGACCAAGACCCCTGAAGGAGGAAACCAGGAGGGCCTGGCTCCTTTCTCAGGGGAAAGGGCTGTGTGCTCCCTTCTGGTCCTGTGTCACAGAAGCCCCTCCCAGCAGCAGTGGAAGACACTCACAGGATGGGGATGAGGACATGGTCTGGGAAAGGTGACCATTGCTCCTTCCCATCCGGTCTTTGAGCCAGGCAGCATGTGTGCGATAGAACCTGAGAAGCGCTCCAGGTGACCGCAGCAGCTGTTCCTACAGCTTCACGTGACCTTGTCAGGGCCTCTGCAAGGAGTCTTGTGGACAAGCCACGGTTGGGGCTTCAGAGTTGTGGGTGTCACAGGGGAGACGATAGTCCAGACTTTGAGCAGAGCAGGTAGGGCCTGTGGGGAGGACAGAGACATCCTTCTGCTGGCCTCCCTCCACCCCCCACCCCCAAAAGGCAAAGGGCTCCTCCCAGGCTCTGTGGCATAGTGTCCAGACCTATCCTCCCCAGGTCTGTGTCTTCGGGAAGGTGGTTTAGCCTCCCCTGAGTCAGGGTAGCAGGAGAAAGGATCAACTCAACTGGTTCAGCCGAAATGTCCTCAATTAAGGGGCCAGTTTCAAAGGTGGTTGAAGGTGCCAAACCCCCAGGGGAAGGCCTGAGGCTAGCCCAGTGGGAGAGCAGCAGCCCCAGGCCTGGAGGGGTGGCCCAAGAAGCCAGCAGCAGGAGGGAGTCATCGGAAGAAGCACAGAAACACTGGGCCTGACCCCTGAGGGTCTGGCGCCCTGAAGGGCAGGAGTGGGGGCCACAGAACCAGCAGCATACCTCCCCCCACAGCTTTTGCCTGGCTGGCCCTGCTCTTGCCCCTTCCAGGCCCAGTGAGGCCGGAACACCAGGGGAAAGCCTTCCTCCCTCCCACTCAGAAGCAGTCTGGAAAATCTGAGCCTCCTGCCATCTCAGCCAGGCCACCGGCTCCCGCCTGCTGGTGGCCTACTTTGTGTGGGTGCGGAGATGTGGGTCAGTGTCTGTGCTTCTGGCCCAGGGCCAAAGCTAGGGGAAGGCAAAATACCCAAGCCAGGGGTGCCTGGCAGAGGCCTGTCCCCGAAGCCTGCCTACCCCACCTGGGTGGCAGCTCAGGGCCTCGAAGGATGCCACCAGCTCCTGCTCAGGGCAGATGAGACTGTGCAGAGCAGTAGGGGAGGAGGAAAGTGGGAGCCAGTGCTGGCTATATCTCTGGAGATCCAAGGCCACTCCAGGCCACCACCCATCAGTTCCCTCTGCCATCCATTCTTGCTTCTCCTGCAATCCTGAGGCCAGGCCTGGCTAATACATGATCTCTACCCAAAGAAGTCTCTCCACTATCCCATGTTCATATCTCCCCAGAGGCAACTGGCCCAGCCTGTTGACCTCCACTGGGTGCCCTGGCAACCCACGCTTTGCCCTTCAGTGTCTGCCAGCACTCAGGCTGGGTCCTATTCTGCCCGGAGCCCTCAGCCCCAGGAGGCTCCCTGTGGGTGTTCAGTGCCCCAGGCTCCAGGCTCTGTTCCAGGAGCTCCACTGATGGAAGGCTGCACCCCTCCAGACCCCTCTTGTATAGTCCATAAAAAGCAGGGCTGGGGGTGGGCTCAGATCAGAACCAGGCAGAGGGAGCAGTCTGGATGTGACCCCAAGCCCAGTAAGTCCGTCACAGCTGCTGGCATCACCACACTGCCCTTAGTGGGGCATCTGTTTCCCCTTCTTTCTAGGAATTCTTAAAGGGCATTTTTAAAGCATAGAAATTGAGTCTTGTTCCTCCCCCTCAACTACTTAAAAGACAGAACGAGTGATGGACAACCCCCCGACCCCTGCACAGTCTCATCTGGTCTGGGAAGGCAGAGGTGGGAACCAAGGAGCCCACCGTGTGGTCCTTCTGGGCTGTGGCTTGCACAGCTGGTGGGGTCTCCACTCCCTGGTCAACTGAGTTATCTTCTGGGTGGAGCCAGTTGGCAGCAGAGGGTGCCTGTCCACCAGAGGGCGTATGTTGCGGATGGCAAGGGCCACATCCCTGTGCCAGCTCCATTGCCAAGACACTTTTTAAAAAATAGTTTCTGAAATCATTTTAACTTATAGAAAAGTTGCAAAGTCAGTGGAATTCCCATATGCCCTTCACAGCTTGCTCCAGTATGAGCACTTCAGTAACCTTAGGACAATGGTGAAAGTGGATGTTAACACAGGCGCCACACGTTGTTAACCGTGCGGCGGACTTTGCTCGCATTTCAGCAGTTTCTCCACAAACATCCAGTCCCACTCACTGCGCTGAGTTGCCATGTCTCTGTAGGACCCCGTCTGGGGCAGGTCCTTGGGCTTTGCTTGTCCCCTGTGACCCTGACGGTCAGGCCTGGTGTACCATGTCCCAAGGTTTGGGTTTGCTGTTATGTCACAGTTGGAGTGAAGATGGGATCACATCAGGGTCTGCAGTATGGCTGTGCCTGTTCCTGGGGCCCTGGAAACACAATTCCCCCTGGGAGAGAAAACACCCAGGACATGGGCCCTGCAGATGCAAATGAGCAAGGCTGTTCCCCAGTCCTCCACAGGGAGACCCTGGCCCATCCCCACCCCAGGGGATCCTGCCCTCAGAACAGGAGGGGTTGGCCTGTGTGCGATCAGGATGCTTCATCCAGACATCCCCGGCCACAGCTCATGGTTGGGTTCCATAAGTTTGGGAGAGGAGGGAGCTTCTGTTTCTTTGGGTGACAAGCTGTGGGGGTCCTGGCCCAGCACCCTCATAGTCCTTCTGTCCGATGGGGATCACTGTACAGGGAAGCAGGACCGAGCCTCTTCACTGCCCACCATGCCTCTTGTTGGAGGCAGTGACTTCACCTTGGTTGTTGTGGTCTGAATTGAAGTCCTGTGACGCACACCAGCTTAGAGGAACTTGAGGGAGTTCCCGGTGCCCTCAGCCCTGAGGAGGTTCACGAAGACCGGAGGCTGCCCACCCTCTAGCTGCCCCATTTGCCTCTTCCCTGACATGAGCTCTGCCTTCTCTTTCTGTGTAAACCATGAAGCACATCCTGGTGCCCAGCAGGGCACTGCCAGGGCTGCTGGGAAAAGGAGCAGCCTTCTCTAACTCCTCTTACTGGTCACAGAGGAGAGACCAGTCAGAGGGACCAGAAGAGATTCCGGCTTCTTCGCTCACAGCTGTGTGTCCTCAAGACTGTGATTCTGCCTCTCTGGGCCTCTGATAGCACAGGGGTCTGCAAGTCTCTAGGGGCTCTGTGGGCTCTGTGGGGATGTCTCACCTCTGCCTTCATGATAGCAGACATGAGAGCGGGCACAAGAGAGTGCATGGCCGTGTGCCCGCAGAACACAGCAAGGGCTGGATGAGGTAACAGCAAGAAGCACCCAGGAGAGTGTTACTGTGGCACCACAGATACCACCACACCCTGCTTGGACCTCTGCCCCTCACCCATGTAAAAACCCCACTGGTGGGCGGTGCAGCCAGGGCTAGGGAAAAATGTATGCGTGTGCTGGCAGAAAGAGCATGTTCCTTCCAGGGAGAAAATGTTACCGAGGCCTGGAGTTCTCATCTGCACCACCAGAAGCTGGGGACAGCGAAATGTCATCCAGGGATCGCAGAAGGAGAGGACTCCACCCCAGGCATCCCACACCAGCCCAGAAATGTCACCTGTGAGCACAAAAGCAGATACCGGAGCATAAGTCATCCACATGCTCTAGCCAGCAAAAGTACTAGATAAAACCAGCCAACTGATCATGAATCAAGCAAGACACGAGATTGATATCAAGAAGAGGCTAAGAGCAGAGGAAGCAGGACTGAGCATAGCCTGTGCACAATTGCCAACATGGCCTGTGTGTATAAGAGTCGAGGCAGTAGATGTTGGGAATGAACAAGACAGAAGTCACAAACTCTATGTGCCAAACAACATAGGAGCTAAACACGTAAAACCGACGGAGGCTGACAGGGGTACTTGAAGAATGTAGTTACGGGAGCTCTCACTGTGTCTCTCCAAAAGGTCTAGTGGCAACAGAAAAATGTGGACATCAGTCCTGACAGAGATCTTCACATTTCTCACAGAGAAAACATAGTGCTTTTTACAAGTCTGTGTCCGCTATGTGTTGGCGGCAGAGAAAGCCCCAGTGAACCAGAAAGTAGATTGATTAAAACGATCACATTATCCAACACAATTTAAAGTAAATAACAAAAAGTTGGGAGGCCGAAGTGAGGGGATTGCCTGAGCCCACGGGTTCAAGAACAGCCTGGGCAACTTGGCAGTTCCTCATCTCTACAATAAGTCAAAACATTGCCGGGCATGGTAGCACGCGCCTGTAGTTCCGGCTACTTGGAAGGCTGAAGTGGAAGGATCACCTGAGCACAGAAGGTCGATGCTGGGGTGGCCGTGAGTGTGCCACTGCACTCTAGCCTGGGCGACGGAGTGAGACTCCAACTCAAAAAAATAAAAATAAATTTTAAAAGTGCCACCTCTTCCCCCCAAAACGTAAGCACTCAGACACTAAGGAACACATTCTTAGGTAACCCTTAGATAAAACAGGAAATCAAGTCTGAATGTGAGCTCTCTGCAAAGCCATGAAAACACAAGTGTTTAACCAGAGCTGAGAGCTCAGCAGTGCTCAGAGCCTCCAATGCATCTGTTTTTTTCAGAGGAAATAATAAACATGAGGGATTTTGCGCCTACCCCAAGAAGGTAGAATGGAATTATGAAAGATAAGGAAGAAAGAGAATCATGAAGACAAAGCCAGAAATTAATGAAGTAGAAAACAAATGAAAAGGAGAAATGATTGTTTTTTTCCTAAAAGAAATAGAAACCCCTTGCCCTGCCCAAAAGCCTGATTAAGCAATGACCATCTCTATTTAGAATGTGTATCCACTGGAAATTTAGAAACCCACAAGTGATTGGGAATAAGAAAGGAGACCTAGTATTAAAAAGGTCGGAAGAAGGATAAGATACCACAGCTTGGTCATCTGGGGCAGCTGTTGGGAAATTTGAAGCAAACAGGTAGTTTTCTAGTGGATATAAATTGCCATGATAACTTCAAATAAGGGAAAACATGAAGAGATGAATACAAGGAACTGGAAAAGTGATCAAAACTGAATGAATAAGGGAAAACACCAGTACCAGATGTTCACAGCTGAGTATGACTTGCCTTAAGTTGGAAGAAATGTCATCCCAGTGTTATTCTGACCTTTCCAAGACATGGAATGATGGAAAACTCTGTAATTCATCTCATGAAACCTACATAATTTAATATAAATACCTGATGCAGAACAAAAGGAGAAAACTACAGACAAATCTCACTTTTAAACAAAGATGAAAAAAAAATCTAAAGATGAGAATAGCAAATAGAACACAAGGAAATGTCTACAGAATAATGTTATGACCAAGTGGACATAGGCCAAGCTTGCACGGGTGGCTCAGTGATGGACTTAAGTCATTTCACTAATAAATTAATACAGAGAATGCAGAGAACCAAATCAGTAGATACTGAAAATACATTTGACCAAATTCAGGAGCCATTATTAATAACAACAACACTAATTAGAATAAAGTACAAAAGTCTCTGCACATAATAGTGGCCAAGAAATGGAAAACACAACTGTTTCAACCATAAAGGAATGACCAGTGACACTCGCTGTTGTCATTATTCAACATTTTCTCAGATGTTCTAGCAAATTCAGCAAGATAAGAAAATCAAAAAATGACATAAATAACAGAAACATAGGTTAAATCCTTTATTTTGTTTGATGATATGGTTGTAAACCTAGAGACCCCACCCATACCCTAGCTTAAAAATTAAAAATCAATTAGAAAACAGAATACAAGATAAATATGCAAAAATTAGTAACTTTCCTCCCCTCTAGCAATGAGCACTTATGAATGCAAATCGAAAATATTTCACTCATTATGGTAAGTGTGTCATTAGGGTAAAGGTTGAGATGCCATAACAGGCGACTCTGGCAAGAGGGTGACTCGAAGCACCGAGACTCATTTCTCTCCCACACGATGGCCCAGATGGCTAGAGGGACGGCTCTATCCCCACAGCTCAGGGCCCAGGTTCCTTCTGCTTCCCCTCCAGGCTTTGGGGCATTGTTCCTGACTACAGGGTTGAGCTAGGTTGCAGAAACACCCACATCCAGCCCTCTGGAGAGGTGAAGATTGCAGGGAGGCAGGTGCTCCATTTCCCAAGGTCACGTCTCTGAAGCGGCCCATGTTACCTGTGTGCATTCTCGTGGCTAGCACTCAGTCAGGGCCTCACCTGGCTGAAAGGTGCCGGAACACAGAATCGCCACGGGCACAGAGACGGTACCATCATCACAAGAGAAGGGGACCGAGCCTTGAGCATCAGCGTCTCCCCATGAAATGCTTTGGCAAGAAAGACAGGGATTTGACTTGAGAAGAACCATGAACTCAGGGCAGATCACACAGAAAGAGCTGCACAGATACAAAGACCCAGATGTTCCTGGGTGGACCAAACCCGTGGGAGATGTTCCTTCTCTCACTTCCAAAGAGAATGCCAACTTCCAAATTCCACGAGCTATCCTTAAAAGTTAATATGGAGCATAAGTGCATAGCACATGAAATGAAGAACAAGGGCAGCCGGAACCCAAGATCTAATCCTGACTTTGCCAGTTTCCAGATTTTAACAGTGAAGTAGCATCTCTGTACCTCTGCTTCCACATCTCTGGCTGGTGTGAGGGTGGCACCTGCACCTGACCCACGGGGTTGACCTGCATGTATATGCACATGAGAAGAGAGCAGGTACATGCATGTAACAATGAGTGTGTGCGTGAGAAGTGAGCCAATATGCACATCTGAGAGCATGTGAGAAGTGAGAGGGTATGCACATGTGAGAGTGAGAGTGTGCACATGTGAGAGTGAGGGTGTGCACATGTGAGAAGTGAGCAGGTATGTGCATCTAAGAGTGAGCAAGTGCACACGTGAGAAGTGAGTGGATATGCACATGTGAGAGTGAGTGCATGCACACATGAGAAGTGAGCAGGTATGCCCCTGTGTGAGCATGTGCACACGTAAGAAGTGAATGAACAAGCACATGTGAGAGTGAGCTCATGCACATGCAAGAGTGACTGCGTGCACATGTGTGAAGTGAGCGGTATGCACATCTGAGAGTGGGCACGTGCACACGTAAGAAGTGAGCCAGTATGCACATCTGAGAGCATGTGCACACATGAGAGTGAGCACACGTGCATCTGAGAGTGAGCACATGCACACGTGAGAAGTGAGTACATGTACATGTGAGAGTGAGTGGTGTGCATGTGAAATGTGAGTAGGTATGCACATGTGAGGGTGAGCAGATGCACATGTGAGAAGTGAGAGCATGCACATGTGAGTGTGAGCATGTGTGCACATAAGAAATTAGCCAGCATGCATATGTGAGAGTAAGTGCATGTCCATGTGAAAGTGAGCTGTGTGCACATGAGAAGTGAGCAGGTATGCGAATGTAAGAGTGAGCACATGTGCATGTGAGAAATGAGAAGGTACATGCATGTGAGAGTGAACTGTGTGCACATGAGAATTGAGCAGGGATGTGCATGTGAGGGTGAGTGCATGAGCACATGAGAAGTGAACAGGTATGCGAATGTGAGAATGAGCCCATGCGCACATGAGAAGTGAGTGCATGCACATGTGAGAGTGACCACGGGCACATGTGAGAGTGAGCACATGTGCGTGTGATAATTGAGCAGGCATGCACACATAAGAATGAATGCATGCACCTGTGAGTGAGTGCACTCACATGTGAGAGCATGTGTACATGTGAGAAGTCAGCAGGTATGTGCATGTGAGAATGAACACATTCGCAGGTGAGAAGTGAGTATGCACATGTAAGAGTGAGCGTGTGCACATGTGAGAAGTAAACATGTGCGCATGTGAGAGTGAGCATGTGCACACATGAGAAATGAGTGGGTATGTGCATGTGAGTCAGCATGTCCACCTGTGAGAAGTAAGCGTGTGTGCACATGAGACATGAGCATGTGTGTACATTAGAAGTGAGTGCATGCACATGTGAGAGTGAGTGTATGTGCATGTGAGAATAAGTGTGTGCACACGTGAGAAGTGAGATATGCCTCCACCACAAGTTTCCTGTCTTTCCACTGTCCTTCCAGGTGTCCAGACAGGCTTAAAGCCCACATGCTGGCCATGTGCCGCTGACAGCAGGAAGTCGCCCAGTGCCACGAGCAAAGTCCAGCATCATAAGTAGCCTGTGAATGAATGTGGGGTCCAGGTGGTACCTAGAGTCAGGAATAGACGGTGGCCTGGGGAGTCCAAAATATGGGTCATAATGAGGGGAGGAGGGAGGGTCTCTTGGGTCCAGATGGAGTGTGTGTGACCAGTGACCGAGGACGAGTGCTGAGTGGGGAGACCCTGCAGAGGAGGGCAGCCACGTGGTCACTGCTGGGCGGAGACCCAGCCACGGACAGGCAACCCTGGGAGTCCAGAGACCTGAAGCCCCCAGGGTCCCGGAGAAGGTTCCAGCGGGAACGGGGGTGGGGTTGGGCTGTCAGGCCCGGAGCTCGCTCCTTTCACGACATATTATCCATCTGCCGAGGAATGTGTAAACCATGAGCTCACTGCCACGGGAATGTGGTTTCCTCTGGCTGCCCCCACGACAGCTGTTCCCCATCAGGCCAGCCTCCACCTCCGGAGGCTCTTTGTTTTCCAGCAGGAAGCCGGGACTACAGCCACTGCAGACCAGGTGTGGACGCCTCTGCCACCACACCCCTCCCATCTGCTGCGTGGACACGGCAGGTTGGGGTGGGATGTGGGGTGAGGGGTGTCCTCCCCTGAGGGCTCTTGGTTCCCTTCTGGTGTCTGCCTCTGTTGTGACCCTGTTGGGTACCCACAGGGGGTTGGAACTGAGTCGGCCCTGCTGCGTGTTCCTCGGTGCCGTCAGCCAGGCCGTGGAAACTCCTCCTTGACTGCTGACCTAAAGTTCCAAGGGGTGCTTCTACACTGGACGTGGGCATCCAGCTGCTTCCTGGGTCCCGTCTCTTGCAAGTGTATGTGCTGGGACACTGGATGGTTCCCATTCCAGCTGTGCCTGGTCTCCGACCAAGGCTTTCTGTCCCGTTCCCTTCCCATCCTGTCAGGTGTGCCTGGGAGGCTTTGTGGCCCCACCCTGCTCGGGGCACCTTCCCCTATCTCCCAGAGCTGACTAGACCCAGAGATCCCCCTGGCAAAATGCAGATTCCCAGCTCATCCAGCCCCACCCATAAGGGATGTGGCCATGGATAAAGGATGGGGATCCTGGCCTGCAGGGGGCAGCAGAGATTCCACATTTCCCACCACTGGGTGTCGGGGTGGGCCTGGAACTGTGGGGTGCTGGCCTCTCCTCTTGCCAGCTAGCCAGGCCGGGCCTACTCCTGCCCAGAGCGTCCTTCCCACGAGCTGTGGGAAAGGCCCTGGTGGCCCCAACCCACTTGCTTCAGGTGCTGCCACCCTGGACAGGGCTGTGGGTTTCCCCGACAGGCCAGGCCTGTGCCAGTAGCCCAGCAATGTCTGTGACCAGGGTGTTCGTGCGGTCAGGAGGGAGGAGCTCTTAAGAGAGCAGGCACCATTCCAGGAAGAAGGGCAGAGGGACACCTAGACCCGCCGAGTAATGCCCTCCATCCTTCCTCACCCGGGGGCATCGCTGCACGTGGGACCAGCACTGTCCCCTACTTCTGGTGCTGCCGTCTCAAGGTGTGGCCTCCATTGTTGCCGCCAGAGACAGATGCAGGAAGCACACTGGCTTGCCTGAAACAGTAGCTTTATGGATGCCATGCCACGAGAGGCACCCTTTTAAAGAGCGCGATTCAGTGGGTTTTGGTTTTTCCACAAGGTGGTGAAGCCCTCACCACGCTCTCATTCCAGAGCATTTTCATCCCCCCAGAAGAAACCCTGTGCCCATTAGTGTCGCTCCCTCCGTGCTTTGGATGAATGTCTTAGTCTGTGAGCGCTGCCGCGTCAAAACACCACAGACGGCAATTCATAGAGAGAAATGTATGGCTCGCAGTCTGGGAGGTCTGGTCCCTGGTCCCTGAAAGTAATGTCCTGCTCATGTCATGTGCAAAATGCATTCATTCCATCCCAATAGCCCCAACGTCTCAACTCATTCCCAACTCAAAAGCCCAGAATCTCATCTGAATCAGATATGGGCAAGGCTGAAGGCCCGACTCATCCTCCAGCTGTGAGCTTCTGAATTTAGCAAGTCATGTGCTTCTAAAATACCAGATGGGACAGCAGAGGATGGATATTCCCATTCCAAAAGGAGGAAGAGGCAAGAAGAGAGGGGTAACAAGCCTCCAGTAGGTCTAAACCCCACAGTGTAGATGACACTAAACTCTACAGCTTGAGAATAATCGTCTCTCCTTGTCCACCTTCCAGACACACTGTGCTGAAGCCCCACCCTGCAGCTCAGGGGCTGCCATCTCCTGCGGCTCTCCTAGCAGGGCGGCCCATGGCGGCCAGTTCTGGGGTCTGGGGCAGCCCTTCCACAGCTCTACTGGGGGCTCTCTGACAGCTCTGTCCCTGGCGGGGCTCTCTGACAACTCTGTCTCTGCAACAAGCCTCTGCCGGGGCCTCCAGGCTGTCCGGAAAATCCTTTGAAATCTGGGTGAAGGCCTCTGTGTGGATGCTGCTAATGCCCGCCACCTGCATCTCCCGCTCGAGCCACACCTGGGCCTGCATGAGCCACAGTGGGGTGGTTGAAGTGTGCTGTGCCGAACTCAGGGGGTGCAGGCCCAGGTGGTCAGTGAGCCCTGGGGTCCCAAAGGTGCCCCAGGGCCAGTCCCCTGAAACTATCCTGGCCTCAAGGCCCTTATAGAAGGACCAGAGGGAACTAGCTGGGCCCTTTGGCCCCTCTACTTTCTGCCATGCGAGGATACCATGGTGAGAAAACTCAATCAATGGAGAGCCCCTCACTAGAGACCCAGCCTGCTGCTGCCTCTGACCTGGCCTGTCCAGGCTCTGAAACACGGGACGTCGATGTCTCTTGTCATAAGCCACCCAGTCTCTGCTATTTCGTCACCCAGCTGCCCCCTCCTCCCCAAGCCTCCAGCGACCATAAATCTACTTTGTGTACCTATGGATTTACCTGTTCTGGATATTTTATATAAATAATGTCACGTAATACGTGGTCTCCATGTCAGACTTTCACTCAGCATGTTTTCGAGGCCCATTCACTTTGTAGCATGAATCAATGCTTCCTTCCACTTGATGGATGAATAGTATTCCATTGTGTGCATTGTCTATTCACCAGCTGGTGGACATCAAGGCTGTGTCTATTTTTTGGCCATGTGAATAATGCTGCTAAAAAATATCCTTTTTCATGGACAGATGTTTCTAATTTTCTTGGGTGTACTCCTAGGAGCGGAATTGCTAGGTTATGTGGTGATTTTTTTTTAACATCTTGAGGAACTGCCTCACGCATTTCCAAAGCACCATTTTACATTCCCCCAGCAGTGTGTGAGGTTCAGATGTCTCCTCCCCAGTTTTTTATTCCAGCCATTCTAGTCATGTGCAGCAGAGCCCTGTGACTTATTTGCATTTCCCTGATGGCTAATGATGCTGAGTCACTTTTCATAAGCTTGTTGTATAAGTTCTTTGAAAAATGTTTATTCAAATCACTCGCCCTTCTTAGATTCAGTCATTTATCTTTTCATTGTTGAACTGTAAGAATTCTCTAGCATGTTGGTTTGCTCTTTTTTTTGAGTCAGAGTCTGGCTGTTGGCCAGGCTGGAGTGCCATGGCATACTCACAGCCACCACAGTCTCGACGTGCTGGACTCAGGGGATCCTTCTGCCTCAGTCTTCCAAGTAGCTGGGGCTACAGGTGCATGCCATCATGCCTGGCTAATTTTTTGATTGATTGTGGAGACGAGGTCTCATCAGCTGCCCAGGCTAGTATTGAACCTCTGGGCTCAGGCAGTTCTCTCATCTCTGCCTCCCAAAGTGCTGGGATTACAGGAGTGAACTGCCATGCCTGGCAGCATGTTGGTTTTCAACTGCCTCACACTGGAGACAACATACATTCCTTCTGCTCCCTGGCCTCAGCCAGAAATAGTCACATGACCTCAGCCTGATGTGCCAGGTATACCTGAAATATTCGGTGAGTGTTGATGGTCTGCAGGATAAAGGCCTAGGAAGGGGCGGCCTCCCACTGTTTTTTAGCCACCATCCCCATGATTTGAAATGTCGCTTTTACCATGCGTGTAACTTCTGTGTATTTGAGTCTACTTACTCTCTCTCTCGTTAGTGACCCATCCATGCTCCAGCAACGCACGTGGCTGACAGCTGTAGTTTCTCTATGTGTGTTAAAATCTCATAGAGATAGTTTCCCTTATTGCATTTTTATTCTGGAATTTCCTTTGCTTTCTTACTTGCTGATTTTTCCACATGAACCTCCTAGTCAGCTGCCTAGTTATAGAGAGTTCTTTGGTTTTCTCATCCACCCAGTGACTGCAGAAGGCCACACGGAGTGAGGTGATGCCCCTCGCTGCTGCCCCCTGACTGACAGGACTTTTTTTGGGCGTCTGTGACCCTCAGTCACTTCACAGGATTTTTTCCTACAGATCTGGATTGCCATTTGCTCCTAGCCAATGCACTGTTTTTGTCGCTATTATAAGTGGCACTTTTCTTCATTGGAAGCATTTGCATTTGAAAGATGCCGATCTCTGAACGTTAACTTTGTGCCCATCTATGCTCCTAAATTTGCCTCTGTCTTCTAACAGTTTCCCTGAGGCCTGCATGAAGTCGCAGCAGGGTGTGTACATGTGCTGAGCTCTTGCCTGGCACTCGACTGCGACTGTGAGGCCCAGCCTGTGCCTGTGGCCTCTGCAGAACACCTGGCTGGCCCCTTGTTGGCCCCTCCCTCCTGACCCTCCCTGGGTCCAGGCAGAGCTCCAGGCACACGCAGAGTGCCTGTGGGTGGAGACGACAGCACTCCTGGCTGAGCTACAAGGGAAGAGACCACACCCCAGGGCAAAGACCTGCTCCTGACTCCAGACCCAGAACTGACTTCACCAGAACTGCACTTGGCACCTGGGAGCCGTGGGCTTCGTCAAGGGGATGCAGTGCCCAGCCTTGGAGACTCTTGATGGACATTAGGATTCAGAGTCCCTAAAGGGAAAACCCAGCCCCCTACTGTCCCCAGAAGCTCCACTGAAGCCCATCTCACTGGCTCCTGCCAACCCCAGCATGTGGAGGCATGTGCCAGTGGTGCCTGGGGTGGTGGCCTCGGAGGGGGTGGGGGTTGGGGGTGCTTCCGGCATGCCCAGCTGCAGACACCTCCCAGGACCCTATACAGTGGGCCCACCCAGCAGGCCCCACTGGGCATTTCCCACCTCTGAGGCCCTGCAGGCCACTGGGGACCCTCTGCTCCGGGCCCAGGGTAGGATTGGGGTCACCAGGGCCTCATCACCTGAGCCCAGGGACACAGCAACAGGAGGCAACTCTCAGTTCCCCCACCCCAGCTGTCCTGGATATGTGCAGGCCTCTGTCTCCCTCCAGACCCCTGCCCTGGTCAGGGAGCTGGGGGGAGTTTGGGGGAGGTGGAGCTTGGAGGAGGCCAAGTGCCCTGTGTGGTTCTCGCTGTGAGGAATGCTGGCTCCTCCCGTCCGAATCCTACCCCCCGCCCGCACTGGGGGGTGGGGGCCATCAAGCCCCTGCCCCACACAGGGCAGCACAAGGCCACAAGTGGGGGACACCTCACGGGCTCCCCTAGCCCCTGCCTCCCAGCAAAGGAGCCCGAGGGTCTCTGCCAGGGGTAGAGCATCTCAGGGCACCCAGAGCCTTTGGGGGCGTGTCGCGGAAGAGGGAGCTGGTCCTGCCTCTAAGACTGGAGAGGCCCTACCCAGGGTCCTGCCACCTGCTCATCAGCCCAGCCGGGCTGATGACCAGGCCTAGGCAGAGCCTGGGGACAGACATCCCTTGGCCTAGCACTCGGGCTCCACAGGACAGAGGGAGGCCCCAGCCCAAATCACCTGGATGACATATGACCCCGATTCCCAGCCAGCTGGTCGCACAGACTCTCCCGGCTACTGGACGCGGGCAGGCTGGACCCTGGCTGCCATCTGTTCATCACTCACACGCAGACTGGCAGCGCGGGATCAGGGAGGTGGGGACAAGGCCACGACTAAGGGACCATGGTGCCTGCCCTGTGGGGCCTGTGGCCTGGTTGTGGGGGAGGAGTGCAGAGACCAAAGGCTCTGAAGGGACAGTGCAAGCCTGAGGGCTTCCCCTGTCCAGGACAAGCCAGGGGTGGCTGGAGGCCCTGAGACAGGACCTGGCAGATGCATCCCCGGCCAGGGTCGAGACAGGTCAGGACTCTGGGGAGGGGGGGTGGGCCCAGCACAGGCAGCAGGAGCTGGGGACCTGGTGGGCTGAGCGAGGACCTAGATCAGAGTCTGGGCTGGCTGGGGAGGAGGAAGCAGAGGGAGACCTGGGGCTCCTCCAAGGGAACTGCCTTGACCCGGGGCTTCCTCAGGGGCAGAAGAACCAGGGTGCTACCAGCGGCTGTGGTTTGAGCACCAAGTCCAGGGCACAGAGAGCAAGGCCAAGGCCATGCCAAAGCCTGGTGTGGCGTGAACATGATTGCAGATGGCTCTGAGCACTAGTGGTTATGTAGGACGGGGACAGGTGGGGACAAGAGGGGGCAGCCCTGGCAGAGCCCTTGCAGGTAAGGCAGGGACTGGTGGGGAGGCAGGGCCATGGCAGGGACTGGTGGGGAGGCTGGTCTGGAGCCATGAGCTTGGCACAGGTAACAAACAGGGATATGTGACCACAGAGGTCACCTAACACCTAACCAGGCCAGGCAGGTGGGAGACTGCAGCCTCCCATGCTGCAGACACGCTAGCAGCCGCGTGTGATCCGGGCGCCAGCACGGCCACTCCCCCAGCTGGTTGTTCCTCTGGCCAGCTGTGGCTGGGACCACAAATGAGCTTAACTGACATCATTTCAGAATCTCCCATATGGGGGCTCCCAACCTTGAGGGAGCTGCCCCAGGCCCTCAAGGCAGAGCCAGTCCTGGCCTGTTGCTGGGAACCTGCTCTCTGGGTGGCAGCAGGCCCTAGCATTGGGGTGACCACCTGCTGTGCTCACATGGCATTGAAACACAAAACCCAGACACCTGCCCCAGGCAGGAAAGGTCAGGCAGGTCTGGCTCTCACGACCCTCTAGTGTCCCTGGCCCCAGGGCCTGACCCTTGGGCTCAGTCCTGCCCTCCTGGACCCAACCCTGGTCCTGCATGGCCGCCCACTTCCTCACCCAGGCCCAGACCCCACACATCCCAGGCCGGCCCCCAGCTCAGTCCAGCCAGGCCACCCAGGGCTCAAAGGCCCAGTTCATGCTGGGCCCACAAAAAGTCAGACCAGGGCAGGCCATGGGCAGAAGGAGGAATCCAGAGAGGCTGGATGCCCACGGGGCTGTGTGGACATGTGGTGGGGAGGGGTATGTGGAGTATGGGGGTTGTATATGGGGTGGGGGGGGCTGTTTTGGGGCATGGTGGTGTGTGTGTGGGTGCATATGGTGTTGGGAGTGTGTACGGTGTGTATGCTAGCGTGCATGTATGGTATGTGTGGGGCGTGTACATGTTGTGTCTCTGAGTGTGTATGTGGGGTGTGTGATGTGTCTGCGGGGTATGTCTATGGGGTGTGCTTGTATGGTACATGGGTGTGTATATGTGGAGTGTATGTGGGGTATGTATGTGGTGTGTGTATGTGAGATGTGTGTCTGTGAGGTGTGTGCATATTGTGTATGTATATGGGAGGTGTATACCTGGAATGTGCATGTGGTTCCTCCCGAACACACAGCAGGAAGGAGGAAGGGTGGGCCAGCCCTCCATGTCCTATGTCTTGTCTCTTACAGGGTTGGGTCTGGGAAGCCCCCTCTGGGTGGCCCTGAGCCCAGGCCCCAGGTGAGGGTGTTGGCGCATCCAGGTGGGGGTGATGCCTTGTCCCTGGAAGGGGCAGGACCGAGGCTGCCCCCTGCTCGAGGACATTGCTGCTCAAGGGAGTGTGCGGGGTGCAGGTAGGGGCACCCACATCCCAGGGCATCCAGGGAGGACCCGGCGGGGGGTGGAGATTTGCCTGGGGAGGTGGAGAAACTGCCGCTCTTCCTGCGCTGACCTGGGTCGACTCTGCGGGCCTCGGCAAGGCCCCAAGAGTCGAGAGTCAGTCTCGAGGCGACAGGGAGAGGAGGAAGGTGGCCAGATAAGGATGGACAGCAGAGCCAGGGCTGCTGCGGAGATGCTCAGAGGTGGGGGTACAAAGACAGCCAGAATGGCACATTTGACCATCGGGGTGGGAAGGGGAGGAGGGCCTGGACCCCGCAGAGGGCTGCCCACCCTTGGTCCTTCCTCTGCCATCCCCTGCATCGTCCACCATCATGAGTGTACTAATCCACGTACTTACACAGTGGGACCGCACCACCAGGCCACAAGAAGGGCGGAGGCCAGAGGCACCTGTGGGCGGCGGTCTGCAGGGCTCCCACACTCGGGCCTGGCCTTTCATCGGGCAGCCTGGTCTACCCCTCTGCAGGTCCTGGATGGGATCCCTCTCGGGTGCAGTCCCCGCACCCTCCACCCTGCCACTGGCCACAGGGGGCCTCGGCTGGGCGGCTTGGGCTGGGCATGAGGGGCCTTGGGGACCCCTTGGGCTGCCCCTGAAGTGAGTCTGTGGGGTAAGCAAAGTGTCCTTACCTGAGCCCGGCTGTTACTGTCCAGACCTGCTCAGACCAAACCTGTCCCCACCTCCACCCCGGGATGGGTGTGGATGCTTGGCTTGGGACAGCCACGGCGTGAGTGCCCGATACCAGCCCCAAGCAGCCTCCAGCCTGCTGGCTTTGCAGTGCTTCTTCTGTGGGGAGAGCGTAACTTCTGGGCCCAATTAAGAGCCGTCCAGACGTCAGCTCCTTGGACCAAAGCCCTTGTTCCTCAACAGTGACAAGGGCCTGTGGCAACTCCTGCTGCCTCCCCACTCTGGAGCCCCTGGGGGCACTCTTCCCTCCTGCCCACCTGAGGGACCCTGACTTCTCCAGTGGAGCCAGCACTGGGCAGGACAGGTCTCCCGTGAGCCTGGGCCTGGGTTCTGGGGTGGGGGCGGAGGCTCTCAGGGGCAATGTTCGAGGGAGGTGCCTCCTAGATGAGGGGACATCGTTGCTTGAGCTCAACCTGGGAACAGAGCTCCAGCTCCAAGACCCTTGTGGTGGCACCAACAAGCCCCTCTCTTGTGACCATCCAAGCCCCCAGCCTGACCACTGCCCCACATATGCAGTGTTCCCAATTGTCCTGGAATACTTGCTGTGATCGGGGCACCAGAGCCACGGCTGTGAACCATCAGACACGCCTTGCCCTGGCCACTCAGTGGCAGATGAAGCTGATAGATGAGTATGTGAACAATTAAAGGGACAACAAATGAGGAAACTGTATTTACCACTCACACTATAGCTAAGTCTAATTTCCTTAATGTGCAAAGAGCTCTTTGCAAATCAATTAAAAAGAAGGCCAGCCAGAATTCCCAAAATAGAAAAGGAACAAAAGAGACTGAACAGAGAGTTCCCAGGAGACAAGGTTGATGTGTGATTTCACATAATTTTTTTTTTTTTTTTGATTGGAGTCTCACTCCATCGCCCAGGCTAGAGTGCAGTGGCATACTCACGGCCACCCCAACGTCAACCTGCTGGGCTCTGGCGATCCTTCTGCCTCAGCCATCCAAGTAGCCGGAACTACAGGCGTGCGCTACCACACCCAGCTAAGATTTCACATAATTTCACAGAGATGCCACTTCTCATGGTGTTTGACAACATGCAGAGCTGGGCAGCCGTGAGGAGTGGGTACTCATGTGGTGCTACTGGTCACAAATGGGTCAACCCCTATGGCACTAGTGTGGGACTGTCTCCCCAGGTCACACACATACACACACACACACACACACACACACACACACACACACACATCTTGGACTGGCAATCCCAGGTTAGGAGTTGGCTCTACGAATGTGTGCACTGCAGCTGTCACCAAGGATGAGCCTCACCGGAGTCTGCCTGTGACAGCAGGACAGGAGCTGTCAACTGGGAGTCTGTGCATTGTGACTGTCTTGCCCTGGAGTGCTGTACAGACACGGGACACCATCAGGACAGTCCACTTAAAAAAGCAAAGGAAGCCGGCCGTGGTGGCTCACGCCTATAATCCCAGCACTTGGGAGGTGGAGGCGAGAGGATTGCCTGAGTCCAGGGGTTTGAGACCAGCCTGGGCAACTTGGAGAGACCTCATCTCTACAATAAATCAAAAAATTAGCCAGGCGTGGTGGTGCGCACCTGTAGTTCCAGCTACTTGGAAGGCAGAAGCGGAAGGATCTCCTGAGCCCAGCAGGTCAAGGCAGCTTGCGGGTACAAAGTCAGCTAGAAGGACACATTTGACCATCGGGGGGGGAAGGGGAGGAGGGTCTGGACCCCACAGACAGCTGCCAACCCGTGGTCCCTCCTCTGCCATCCCCTGCATCGTCCACCATCATGAGTGTACTAATCCACGTACTTACGCAGTGGGGCCGCACCACCCAGGCCACAAGGAGGGCAGAGGCCAGAGGCACCCGCACTCCAGCCTGGGCAACAGAGTGGAACTCTTGATTCAAAAATAAATAAATTTGGCCGGGCTCGGTGGCTCAGCCTGTAATCCCAGCACTTTGGGAGGCCGAGGTGAGCGAATTGCCTGAGCCCGTGGGTTTGAGACCAGACTGGGCAACTT
>NW_007245740.1:239577-246192 GCF_000164805.1 Carlito syrichta
CGGTGGCCGGGAGCGGCCACTGCCCTCTAGTCTGGGTGACAGAGTGAGACTCCAACTCAATAAATAAATAAATAAATTTTAAAAATAAAATAACAAAGCCAAGGGCAGCAGAGAGGTTGCCCTGTGGGGTAGGAAGAGCCAGTGCTTCCCTGCCTGGCATGCTGGCTTCCTGGGAGCCAAGGGTGGGCAGGGTCCTGCCTGTTAGAGAGTTCTAGATCCTACAGCTAAAGCCCTTGGCCCTGTCAAGAGTGTGGGCCAGAAGACAACTGTGGTTGTCCAAGTGCCTGCTCAGGGCCCTGGGTCCGAGTGGCAGTTGGGAGTGAGGGGACAGAGGTGGACTGGCAGACTGTTGGTGCTCGAGGGGGCCAGGGGACCCTGATTCATGCTGGACCCTGGCCGAGCCACCCCATCCCCACCTGGGATGCTGCAGGGCCGGGCCGGACTGCAAGAGGAGTAGGCCAGGCAGGAGGGGCCCGTGGGGCCAGCCTGGGAGCAGCGCTGCTCGGGGCCAGGGGTCCTCCTCTAGGGCGGGCTTGGGGCCCAGCGGCCAGATGGTTTTCTTCTTGCAGGGAGTGCTGGCAGCCGGGGCAGAAAGCCTGGACGGGCCTGTGCAGCCGGCCTTCCTCTCGGCTCTTCTGTGGATGTTGTTTTTTGCTGGAAAATCAGTTCTCCGGGTCCAGCTGGGTGCTGGCCGAGAGCAGCTGGGGCCAGGGCGGCGGGTGCTTCCCAGCCTCCTCGGCAGGGAGAGAAGGCGGGAGGGCCGGAAGGGGCCGGCCAGGGGTAGGGGCTCAGGAGAGCCAGCTCCTGTCCTGTCCCCTGCCCCCTCCCGATTTCCTGTCCAGCTCTCCCCGAGCTGCCCCAGCCTCCCCTTCCTCCCCTGGCCCAGGCCCAGAGCTGCGGGAGGCCACTGTTCAGGCGTTTGTCCAGTGACCATAGGAGAGGACATCACCAAGGGGGTGCAGGCACGTGGGATGGCGCCATGGGCCTAAGGTCTGACGCTCCCAGCCCTGCCCCTCCTGTCTCCAGCCCTGCCCAGCTCACTCTGGCTCCGGGGACACAAGCATTGGCCTTGCTGACCACAGGACCCTTGTGCCTAGACTAAAGGCTGTGCCCATCACCCAGGCGTCTCAGCCCTTGCTGTCCACCTTTTCTGGATAGACACCAGCCGTGGATGAGCCCGTCGGTCATCTGCTCCATCGTTTGTCCTGTCCCTGCCTCCAGGGCCTGCTTTTGTGCTCCTGTGTTACCCATTGGGCTGAAGCCTACGGATCTGTGCCTTTGATCGTGTCTCAAGTTCACACATGCACACACCTGCATACACATGAACAGATACCCACAGACCCGTGTGCCTGTGTGAGCACACACACACAAACATCTACAGGCCTGCACACTTGTGTGTACACACACACACACACAGGCCTGGGCACCCGTCTGAATACACATGCTCATGTCCACACACATTCGCGCCCAAACCAGCACTCTGGGGCCCCATCCTCAGCCTGTCTCCTCCTGCCTTTCAGAAACAGACTGTAGTGTCTATGTTTGCTTTTTAATATGCCTTAGTTCACAAGCCCAAATTCTCAGACCTTTGTCATTCCATATACATTTGGGGATAAAATTACTGAATTTTTAAAATCCAGCAGCTGGAACGTTGACTGACACTTCAGTGACCTCCATACTAATTTGGAGAAAATGTGTATTTGAGTGTTAACCCCCGCCCCCAGACACGATCGTGTCCGTTATCTAAGGGGTTCCTGGTTCCCTTCCTAGTTCCCAGGCTGTTCACAGGTTCAGGGCTGGACTGGGGGGGCACCAACCTGGGCCATCCCGTTCAGCCTCTGCAGCATCAGGTCAGCAGCCCCACCCTGCCTCCAACGAAGTAGGAGTGGCAGACGGGAGAGAACAGGGGGGGCGTGCTGGGGGCTTGTCCCATCCGTCTCTCAGGTGGGAGGGCGGCCCCATGGGTGCTCCGTGAGCAGCCTGGCTGATGTCTGACCATTCTTTCACTCACTGACAGGTTTTCTACAAGACAATCCTCAGCAATATGGAGAAATCTGTTGCTTCCCTTCCAACCTTCCAACCACTCACGTCATGTTCGCATCTGAGAACTTTGGCCGTGACCTCCAGCACGTCAGACTCCAGAGGGCCGGGCTGCGATGCCATTTTACAGACGAGGGCACCAAGGCCGAGAGGAGCTGCCCCCATCCCATGCCATGCCTTCTCAGAGCCTCGCCAGGTGGGCGCCAGGACACTCCCCTTCACACCGAGGAGGCACTGTGGAGTTTTCTGTGGCTTAGGACGTCTCTGATGGCTCCTCTCGTCCCTGCCTGTCAGACTTGGAGTCACACTGACCGTCCCGGCGCTGGCTGCTGGCCTCACACCGCAACAGCCTTGGCGCCGCTCCCTTCCAAGGGAAAAGAGACCATCTGACTTGGAAATACTGAGGCCGCCGCCGCGTGGGAGCCTCTGGGCCTGTGTCCAGGGCGCATTCTCAGTGCCGCCCGGCCTCGAGGAGGATAGCCTCTTCCCAGTAGGACTGTGAGGATGGCCCACTCAGCGTGGGGTGGAAATCATTTGGCCAGCCCAGCCTGAGGTCACCCACCTTCTGTCCTGTGCAAGGCTTGGGCCCGAGGTTAGAAGGGACTGCTGGTCTCCTCACTCAACTCACCCCTGGACGCCCCCCTCTCACACCATGGCAAGTAAGAGAAGCCTGGGTGACTTGTCCAGAACCCACCTTTCCCCTTGACCCAGGCCACCCTGCCCCGTGGCCCGTGGGCTCCAGAATGAGGTCTCCAGGCGGGACACCAGGCAGGGCAATGTCTAGGCAGGAGGGCGGAGCCTGGCCACAGAGAGGCAGGGCTGCCTGAGCTAGGCCGCTGGCCACACGTGGCAGAGACCTCATCGGGCACAGGAGACCAAAGCCACGTAGGTCAGGGCCTAGGCGGAGCATCTACCCACCAGAGGCACCGGTCTCTCCCGTCCTTTGCTCCAAATGGGGGGCTGACACTTAGTGGCTGATGCTGTGGGGCCTGGACGTCGGAGCTGGCAGTAGCACCACCCCGGCATAGAGGGGACAGTCAGGAAGGGGGCGGTCCTGAGGGATCTGGGCTCCCCTAGCACCTACTACAGCCCACTTCCTGCAGCACTTGGATGCCCTGAAGGAGGCTCCCCCTGGAAATGCCCCTCCAGGGTGGGTCTGTCTGGTACTTTTTCCACTTCAGAATTTGGGGTCAAAGTTAATGCAGCTCCCTTCTGTCCTCTGGGGGGGTTTTGTGAGGCCCCTTACTAGTCTATTGTTCAAGACTACTAAAATCGTCTCTGTAATGCTCTACAAAACTACAAGAAGAGGTTTCTTAGTCTGGTTTCTTTCCATTACAGATCTTTGCACCCTTGGTGTCAGTTCAGCAAATGGTGTTTTTCATTTCTACATTTTCAAAATTTTCAGCGTAAAGTAACTCATCACATTCTGTCATTTTAATGACCACAGGGACTTGAAGGTATGTCCTTTCAATCCTGGCTCAGGCTGTGTATACTTGTCTTCTTTTTTTTTTTTCTTTTGTGTTGGGAGTCTCACTGTCACCCAGACTGGAGTGCAGTGGCCGCTCCCAGCCTCAACCTGCTGGGCTCCGGGGATCCTTCCACCTCAACCTTCCAAGTAGCTGGAACTACAGGCGCATGCTACCATGCCCAGCTAATTTTTTTGATTTATTGTAGAGATGAGGTCTCGCCTGCACAGGCGGGTCTCGAACCCACAGGCTCGGGCAATCCACTCACCTCAGCCTACCTGTCTTATTTTCATTGATCTGGACAGGGTTTTACCCGGTTCATTAATTTTTTTCAAAGGATTATTGAATTTTAATATCCTACTGTGTGTTTGCGCCTATTTGATTAATTTCTAATTTTTTGCTTATTATTTCCATCCAACTATGCTTTTAAGTGTTGTCATTATTTTTCTAGTTGCTTAAGGTACATATACATCTATCTTAATTTCAGCTTTCATTAGTTTCTAATATTTGTATTTCGGGTTGTACGTTTTCTTCTAAGTTTCAGGTCAAAATGTGTACTTGTGGGGCTGTTTCAAGGACCCTGTGTGACCCAGAGCTCGCAGGGCTCTGCCCACCACAGCAAGTGCCCCACCCCATGCCACGGCTGTGCCACCACTCCCTGCTCCGGCCCTGCCCTACCCGGCCCCTGCTTGACTCATGCCCACACGCCCCTCATCACTGTCTACAGGGAAGGCTCCCACTCCTCAGGGCTCATTCTAGTCCCTGCCCGCCAGTGATAACCTGTCTCAGGCTACAGTTTTCTGCAGGGCCCTTAGCCCAGCTGTGATTGGCAGGATACAAAGTTGCCAATTCAGGAAGCATCATGAGTTCTGGGAGGATAAACAGAAATGGAGCCACACAGGGGCACAAGCTATAGGAAAGATCTGAATACCAAAGCCAAGAGGACTGTGAAAACTGCCATCAGGAATGCAACCCCTGGGGGATGGTCACTTGGCAGACTGCTGGTTCCTTGAGGACAGAAGCTGGAAGGAGAAAGGATGGCACGGGCACAGTGGGGAGACTTCTGGTCTGGAACCCTGTGCCCAGCCCAGCGCTTATTCGGGCATGTGGGCAAAATAAGACACCTTCTCCGGAAGTGTGCCACGGACATCTTTCGGCTGTGCTCACGCCTCACAGAACCATGCTGGAAAGACCACGAAAGAATGAACTTGGAGCCGGGCTCGGTGGCTCAGCCTGTAATAGGGGGAAGAAACAGAGGAAAACGCTGCTGGAGAACCTGAGGCGTGACCCTGGGCACAGCTGCAGGGACTCAGAGACCGCACAGGCCTCCACTCTTACGGGCACTGGGAAGCCTCCGGTGGTGGACAAGGCCCCATCCCTGCCTCAGGGAGCTCACCATCCTTGGAGACGAGCAAACACAGCCACAGGCCAAGGCCACACAGGTGTCATGCTCGAGCTGCACGTGGACGAGGACATGAGGAGGGCAGAGGCCTGAAGCCAGCATCCCCGGCCAGACCAACACTGGCCCAGGAGCCTGCGGGCCCAGGAGCAGGGGAGGGCCCCTGCACGGGAGGCGCAGCTGCGTGCGGAGGGCCAGGGATTCAGGGACAATTCTGAGCAGGGACAAAGCCCCCTGACACTCATCCAAGCAGCAGCCCATGGGGGGTCACGGGACTCTGCTCACGCACGCTGACTGGGCTTCCAAGAGAGCCTGTGGAAACCAGGAGGCCAGGGCTTCGGCGAGGGCAGTCAGCAAACCGGTTTAACCTCGAGCCAAGGTGAGGAGCGACCCCTTCTGGTTTTCCGCTCATGTCTGTAGCCTCCTACTCCACCTGCAGAGAGAGGCCCTGACATCTGTTTTCCCTCCTCCTGCCGTGGCCCACGCTTCTCCCAGTCCCAGGCCTGCCTGTGGGAGGAATGCCCAGAAGGGAAGGGGCGGGCCACGGGACAGGACAGCAGCGATCAGGCCGCCCCCAAGCCAAAGACAGCACTCAACCCCACGGCCCAGCCTGGCACCGGCCCGCTCCCGCAGCAGCACTTCCGGCAGGCCAGCTCCACACCGGACCCCTCGGTCTCCCACAGACGAAGGGCAGAGGGACAGGCCCAGCTCTGGTCTCCCTAGTGCTGCCTGTTCTCAGGAGGCTGAGTCTGGCCCTGAGGGTCATGATGGCCAGGAGCAAGACCCACCAGTGTCCTCATGGGACAAGGTCACTAAAACAAGCACGAGGCATGCTGGCTCTTTCTGGGATTTTTATTTCTTTAAAATAATTCATACAAATGGTTACAGTCACAAACATGATCTTAACCAAAATATTGCTAGCCTACCACATCAGCAGGACGGCACCGGCACAGGCGGGGACACTGCCGTCCCTCCACGTCCCTCAGGACAGATGTCGGCGGGCAGCGAGCACGCCGTGCGTGACCCAAAATCTCTCTCTGAACTGCTTCATGATGCCGTCTTCATTTGGAACAAGAGGGGGTTCATGCCAAAATTAGGAAAAACAGCCTTTGTTTTGTTTTTCTAAATTATTCTAAAAATAAGACAAGCAGGTAGAAAAAACAATGCACTGTGTGGCATAAAAAGAAAAACGGGAAGGATTCATTGTCCTGAGAAGTTTGCCAACTGCCTCATTCTGGGGCATGTTCCAACATATAAAAGGAAAAAATAATCTCCAATTGACTTGCTGAATGCTCCCGCAGGTTTTCTTTTTGTTGACAGCTAAGCAAACAAATCCTTTGTAATGTTCTAAAAACTGTACACAGACAAGAACATTCATGATAGAATTAACTACTAACTTCTTTTGCTTAACGAGGAACGCAAAGGACACAAGACAGTGAGCCAGCCCACAGGACGGGACAACTACAATCGACACGAAGGGAGGGCCCAGCGCTGCCCGCCCCCTCCCCCGCCTCTTGTACAGCCTGGACCAGTCTCTGGCATGCTGGAACCACATGCGGGCACCTCCTCCACACACTCTGGTCCGACAGTTTGCGAGGCCCTCTCCACCCGGGCGCTGGAGAGCTTCTCCCGGGCTACAACTGGTCGCTCGTGTGGTCTCTATCTGTCTCAGGCTTGACAGTTTGGCCAGGAGAAGGGGCATGGGGCGGG
>NW_007245740.1:246310-268726 GCF_000164805.1 Carlito syrichta
CGGGTGGGCCACGGGGGGCAGCCCGTGGGACAGGGACATGGCGCTTGGGACGATGCCTTCGACAGCGGCTGGGATGCCGGTGGGGGCCACGCCCACCACGCCTGAGGGGTACCTGCTGGGAGAGGAGGTGAGTGTGTGAGGCCGTCTGTGGGGAGGGGGCCCCGGGCCAGGCCCCACCTGCTGCTCACCGGTGGCTGCAACCCTGAGGGGAGCAAAGGGGAGGCGGGCCACTCCCAAGGAGGACGGCAGTTGGGGGAGGACCCCGGCTCCACACATACGGTCCCTGCCCATGTGACTCCTCAGTGCAGGGGGAGGGGAGCCCAGTCCCGCTAGGAGACTTGACCATGAGGCAGGTCATCACTTCACCCCAGAACGGCCCTCCTCCAAGGCCCCTCACCCACTCTCTCCTGGTAGTGGCCTCTGCCCAGCAGTCTTGTGTCCACCAGGCTCTGAAGGCTGCCCCAGCCATCTCCTTCCAAGGGCCCCAGTTCTCACAGGCCCTTCAGTTGAGTGGACGGCACCATTCCGCCCTGATCTATGTCCAGCAGGGCCTGTGTGAGTGGATGGGTCCAGGCCTGAGAGCCTAACCACAGGGCCACTGCCCCTCCCATGGGCCTGGGGTTGCCCTGCCAGAGCCCCCTCAGCCAGGAGCTTTGCCCAGGACCAGGGAAAGCCCCCTGGTCGTCACAGAGGCTTTCCATGATCCTCCCCAGCCCACTCACCTGTAGGCAGCCCCGTTGAGCTCAGGGTGCACAACGGCTGGGTCCATGCTGGCCCAATGGGTGGCGGCTGTCAGGTGGTCCTTGTTGACACAGTTTTTCAGGCTGTCTGGGATCCGACCTGGGAGATGCACCAGAGGGAGCAACAGCACCCAGTAAAACAGCTGCCAGTAAGGGGACGTGGGAGTGTGGCCCACTTGGCGAGGACACAGGCAGCCCCACAGGCCCCAGGTTGCAGAGCCTCTGGCCATGCCTGCCTCCTCAGGCCCTGGGCTTGCCCCAACATTAGGTGCAGCAGGAGTCTGTCTGGTACCATCACCCTTGCAGCTTGGGGACCCCTCCGCCCCCAGCACGTGCCCCATCTGAGGGCCTGTTGGCTCAGCCCGGGAATGTCAGAGCAGCTAATGGGGCCCACCCACAGGTCAGTGTGTGTGGGACGTGCCGCCTGGGCGCGAGCCTGACTCTGGCCCCAGAGGTCCCTGGCAGAGCACAGCGAAGCCTGAAGCCCCCGTGCCAGCAGAGAACGGGTTAGGCAGGACAAGAGAGCAACAAAGGCATCTCCCTCGCGGTCTGGCGGACGTGAGCCTCCGAGAGTGTGGCCAGCAGGAAGGACGCCCTCCAGCCCGACGCCACCCACAGCACCCACCTGTGATGGCTCTCCGGATCTCCCGGGCCGCCTCCTCGCGCATCTCGATGGATGCCTGCTCGCTGTACCATGCGGCGTGGGGGGTGCAGATGAGGTTGGGCGCATCCTTCAGGGGACCCTGGCTAAAGCTGAGGACAGCACACAACACAGAGTGGCCGAAGGGCAATGGCCAGGGGGGTGGGAGGCAGCCAAGCCCTGGATCCTCTGCACAGGACCCTGCCTGGGCACACAGACCCTGCCAGCCCAGGGTAGGCTGAGCACAAGAGCAGAGCCTGGCACCATCAGACCTGCCAGGGGTTCCTTACAGCAGGGTCGGGAGAGCTCTCGAGGGACGCTCCAAGGCCCTCAAGGGAGGAGTACTGATGGGGACATGCTGGTCTGCCCCTCAGCCGCAGCTCCTAGACACTGCCCCTCCATAGGTGTTTCCTCTGGTGACTGAACACCCCTCCCAGGGTTTGTCTGCTAACCCCAAGAGGGGCTTCCGGGGCCTCTGGAAGTGGCCACGTGGGAAATGTCCACCTCAGGCCCCCGGGCATGCTGCAGATGGCCTAGATCTGAGCTAGCCTGGCCCCTACACTGGCCTTCAGCTGACACTTGGCCAGGCCTCAGGAGGGAGGTCAGGCAGGCACGGGACCCCTGGCTAGACAGGAAGCCTGTGTCAGCTGTGCCTTTGACCCCTTGGCTGCCTGAGGCTGGGATCCATGGAGGCGGCTCGTGGGTGTTGGTGCCTGGCTCCTCCTGGCCAGTAAGAAGCCCTGGCCCAGAGAGGGACTGAGAGAGAAGACCAGCTCCAGGCCTGCCCTCCAAGTGCTGTGGCCATGGCAGGCCTGGCTCCTACAGCTCTGCCCTCACCCATGAGGTAGACAGCAACTCCACCCCAATGGCCTGAGCACAGGTCAGCGCTGGCCAGGAGAGGTGCCATCTCCAGGTCACAAGCAGGACAGAGACAAGCTTGGGAGCACAGCCACCTGGGGACCCCTGAGGCTGAGAAGAGCAGAGAACGGGCACCCGCCACGGAAGGCACCTGAAGGGCTCTGACTCATGCACATCCAGGGCTGCGCCGCGGATCCGCCCCTCCTTCAGGGCCTGGGCCAGCGCCTTCTCGTCCACCAGGCCACCCCGGGCCGTGTTCACCAGGAAGGCCCCTTGTCTCATCTGGGAAGACATGTGACAACACAATTACCACCGATGCCTTCTTGCTCACACCACCTCTTGCACCAGGAGTTGGGTCTCAGAGAAAGCCACTTAAGGCAGGCAGCTACAGACACAAGGTAGCAGCAGACCTGTTGGGGAAGGCCTGGCTCTCTGGCCTTTCCCAGCCCAAGGCCCACTCTAGCTCACAGGACTCTGGGCCTGAAGGCGCCAGGCGAGCTGGCTGTGGCTCTTCCAGGCTGGCGAGACTGCACCTGTCCAGGACTGTGTAGCCCCCACCCCTTCTAGAGCCACAGGGGGACAGACTCAGGGTTCTTGGCTCCCTCTTGCCCCAGTGCTGAGGCCTGGGATAATTGGGGGCTCCTGGCTCAGCCCATTTTACATAAGATGCCTGAAGACAGCCCTGGGCCTGCAGCATGTGGCCAGCATGACCTGGCGCCTGCCCCCACGTGCCTGGGGCAGCCCCTCTGGGTCCTCTCCCGCCCAGCCTCCCTCTAGGAGGCCCTCACCCCATTAGGGCCTCATGGCACACCCCAAACTCTCCAAGATGACAGAGCCCAGGGCTATCTTTTCTGAGGTAGTCTTTCACAGACCCACCCCAGCCAACCAGGGCTGCAGTAGGACTCATGTGCTCCAGGACAGGCTCTTTTCTCTCTCGCTCTTTTTTTTTTCTGAGTCAGGTTCTCACTCTGTCACCCAGGCTGGAGTGAGCACGCTCATAGCTCACGACAGCCTCAACCTCCTGGGCCCAGGCGATCCTTCGGCCTCAGCATCCCAAGCAGCTGGGACTACAGGTGTGCACCACCACAGCCTGCTATTTTTTTATATTTTATAGGGACAGGGTCTTACTATGTTGCCCAGATTGGTCTTAAACTCCTGGGGTCAAGCAATCCTCCCACCTTGGTCTCCCTAAGTGCTGAGATCACAGGCGTGAGCCACCATATTCAGCCTTCTCGTGGTTTTATGCAAAAGGCCCTTAGACTTGGCTCCCACCTGCTTCGTTGCCAGGAGGTTTCCTGGGACACTCCCCTCTTACACCAAGCAAGGTTACCCTGCTGCAGTGCTTAGGCACCAGCTATCTGGATAAGATGGGCTTTCCTTGATGAGTTCCTGCCCATCACAGCCTCACATCCACAGTTCTGAGACAGCACAACTGACCAGCATCCACGTGCCACGCCTCATCCACCAGGAGGCTCCAAACCCACTGGGCTCTGTGGACAAAGGGTGGCTTGCACCCAGCCTTGTCCTCCATGTGGCTGTGGAGGTCTGAGGCCGACAGAAAGGGGCAGGTGGCCCCCACCGCAGGTGAGCACAAGACACACTCATGCGCATGCATACACACACAGGAACGTGCATGCATGTACAAACATGCAGACACGTGTGCACATGTACCCTTATACACACAGACCAGTGTGCACATACATGCCCAATGGAAAGGTCTGCAGCCGTGGGAGGCAGCCATCCTGCTCCAGCTCCTGCCCACAACTCCAGCACCCTGGGGAAGCACTGCTAAGAGCTCACGTGAGAGCTGCACCGGGGCAGAGGCTGCCTTCGAGGCACTTTCCCAGCTGTGTGCAGGCACACTCCATGGGACCTGCCTGTCACCCTTATCAGAGCAGGACAGCCCACGGGCAGGACTGGGTCAGACCCCTCCTGTCCTCCACTCTCATCCAAGACCCTTGGCCCACCCACACACCCACCTGCTTGACGGTGAAGTCATTGATAAGGTGGTGGTTGTGCTCGTTGAGACCACAGTGCAGGGTGACACAGTCACTGTGGAAGAGCAGGTCTTGCAGGGTGCTCACGCGCTGTAGCCCCAGGGCACGCTCAATGCCATCCGACAGGTACGGGTCGTAGAAAAGGACGTTGAAGCCAAAGGCCTTGGCCCGCAGTGCCACTGCCTGTCCCACACGCCCTGGTGGGGTCGAGACATACCATGAGACGCTCATCCCCACAGCTGGAAAGTCAGCCCGACCGCCTGCCTCAGAGTGGTCTCCTCCATGCCTCAGGCTACCTGTCTGCCAAGGGGTGACACTAGTTGTGGTCAAGAGCTACCTCGAGGTATCTGCTCCCAAATGTGCCACCTGAGAGGCAGGGGCAGGGCCACAGGGGTGGGAGGAGGTAAGAGAACCCAAGCTCACCCACAACACACCTTCCCCGGGTCGTACCACCCACCGGCCATACCAGCCATACCACTGCCCCCCACACCATCCCTCACTGCCACCCCCCACAAGGCCTGTCCTCAAGGTGGCTGTGAACTGTTCAGTATCAAAATGACTGGTTAGCAGGTGTCTACGTGGCCTAAACACCGAGGCTGAGGCACCTGCTCATGTGGGCCCCTCCTCTGGCCTACTTTTAGGCCTTGGAATCTCGATCTGGTTACCACTAGCAGAAACAGTGCCGGAGGGGAGCCTTCCCAACCAGGAGATGCCTGTGAGACTCCGATCCTGTTGGATCGTGTGAGGCAGACGTGCCTGCCCCGGGCAGCCCCTACCCCCCAGCCCTAGCTTGGCCCCGCCAGCACCCACCCCTCCACTCCTGCAGCCCAAGGCAGGTGTGGGACCCGCACGGAAGCCACAGGCCAGGAAGTCCTGGTGTAGAGCTGGGCTGGCTCTTGCCCCAGAAGGGGTCTGCAGGGTGCACATGCCCATTGCATACCGATGGGGCCAGGCTCAGCCTTGGGAACCTGGACATAGCTGAGGACACAGGACACTGAAGACCATGAACACGACCTCTCTTGTATTGTGCAAGGTAAAAACTACTACAGAAGGAATGGAATATGGCAAGGAGGCTGAGGTGGGAGTGGAAGCGGTCTTAAAGAGAGAACCCAGGACAGGCCACCCTGAGAAGGCTGGATATGGCAGAGACAGGAGGGTGACTGGAAGGGAGCCAGACAGCAGGAACAGCAGTGGCCTGAGGGCTGAAGAGACCAGACTGCCAGGTGGACAGGGCAGCCAGACACAGCCCGAAGGCCAAGCAGATCCTCCCAGCTGCTCTCTGGGTACAGCTTAGGTGGCAGGGCCAAGAGGCCAGTCAGGAGAACTGAGGACTTAGTTTAAACTCACTAACTTCTAGAAAAAGATGAACCTATTCTAGGAGGAGGAACATAGCAGCTGCCTTTACCCCTGGGGACAAGGCCAGTGCAGGAGCAAAGCAATCCCAGATGGGAGGACTTTGAGAAAACGAGGTGAGACCAGATGATCTCTTAACAATTCTGAAGGCGGAGTGATGGCCAGAGTCCCAGAGCAGGTCCCCAGGCCCAGGAACAGACCCATGCCTGTCAACCTCCCCCAGGAATTTCCATGAGGTGTGCAGGAGTCGGGGCTGGGCAGAAAAAGAGGGTGGAGGAGAGAGACGGAGAAAGAGTCTCCCATAGTTAGAAAGGTGGGGGGAAAAAGCAGAAAGAGACTCTGGTGTCTCACAGTGCTTACAGAGAAAGCCTGATGTCATCCGAAGTTGCCAGCGAGCGGAACCAACGAAGGCTACAGGCAAGCCCAGCCGGACCCAGCTCACCCCCGCTGCCCAAATGGGGGGAAGTAACCATCCTGGGTGTAAATATTCTTACTTTAGTCACTACTATTATTTTCTTCACAACATCTGGCACACAATAAGAAGTTATGACACGTGTGAAGAGGCAGGAAAATATGACTGCTAATTAGAACAGAAAAACAGAAGCAGAACCCATATATGGCCCAGACGGTGGAATTAGCCAACATAAATGTTAAAATAACAACTATAAACATATTACAGAAATTACAGGCAAATATGGATGCAAACAGCAGAAAGATAGAGAATCCCAGAAGAGAAATGGCAATTCTATAAAAGAACCAAACAGAGATTCTAGAACTAAAAGATCATCTCTGAAATGACAAATTCATGTGATAAGCCTAACAGCCAAAAAAACCAAAAGGATCAGTGAACTTAAAATCAGTAGACATTATCCAAACTTTTCCAAACTAAAGCAGAGGGCATATAATGGAAAAAAAATTTTTTTAAAGAACAAAAATTAACAGAAAGTCAGAGACTTATGAGATAATAAAGATAGTCTAAAATATGTGTAAATGGAGTTCCAGAAGGAGAGGAAACAAATAATATAGGAAAGAAAAAATGTGAAAAATTTATAGCTGAGAAGTTTTCAAAATTGATTTAAGACATCAACCCACAGATTCCAAGAACTCAGAAAATGCTAAGCAGTAAATACAAAGACCACATCCAGGAATGTCACAGTCAACCTGCTGAAAATAAAACACATAGAAATAATAGTAAAAACAGCCAGACAAAACAGATATACCATACTCAGAGTAAAAACGATAAAAAGATGGCTGGCTCCCACTGAGAAACTATGGAAGTCAGAAGATGATGGAATAACACCTATAATGTACTGAAAGATGGTCAACCTAAAATTCGATACCAAGAAGGAATATCCTTCAAAAATGAAGGCAAAATACATTTAAGCCACATTTATTAAAGAGATTATTTGGGGTACAGGGAAATGATACCAGATGGGAGCCAGGATCTGAAGGATGGGATAAAGAAGGCCAGAAAGAATAAAAATATGGGTAAATGTAAAAAAAAAAAAAAAAAAATCAGGTTGCAGTGGCTCATTTCTGTAATCCTAGCACTTTGGGAGGCCGACTACTTGAGCCCAGGAGTTCAACACCAGCCTGAGTAACAAAGCAAGACCCTGTCTCTACAAAAATTTAAAAATTTAGTTGGGCGTGGTAGCATATGCCTGTAGTCCCAGCTACTCAGAAGGCTGAGGCTGGAGGATCCTTTGAGTGCAACAGTTTGAGGCTGTGGTGAGCCGCAATCGTGCCACTGCACTCCA
The DNA here is from genome assembly GCF_000164805.1 of Carlito syrichta. Classification (NCBI taxonomy): domain Eukaryota; kingdom Metazoa; phylum Chordata; class Mammalia; order Primates; family Tarsiidae; genus Carlito; species Carlito syrichta. The sequence continues at coordinate 253,656 of NW_007245740.1, forward strand.
GCCTGGGCAACAGAGTGAGATCCTGACTCAAAAATAAGAAAAAAAATCATTGAAAAGCTACTTTGAAAGACTACTGACTAAAAGTTTATTGTGCAGTTTAGCACATAGAACAAGAGGGAGTCAAAGGAACCACACTGCTGTGAGGGTCTTCCATTCTTCTGGAACATGGAATAATAATGCAAGGTGGACTATCATAAGTTAAGAATGTATCTCATAACCTTTAAAGTAAAAGCTAAAAACTATCACTAAGCAGTACAGATTAAAAAGCAACCAAGGACATAAATAGTAATTTTTTAAAAGCTTGATTATGTAGAAGAAGGTTGGGAAAGAAAAACAAGGGGAAAAGGATAAGACAAATAGGAAACAAACAGCAAGATAACAGATTAAAATCCAAACATATCAGTAAAATCACATTCAAAATAAATGAACTAAGCATTCTTAATCAAAAGGCAAAGACTGTCAGGTTGACTAGAGAAAGAAGAACTAACTATATGCTATTAGTAACAGACACAAATATAAGGATAGATACAATCTGAAAGTAAAAAGATGAAGAAAGATATACCACACAAATACTAATCAGAAGAGAAAGCTGGGATGGTCATACGTCGGACCAATTAGATTACAAAACATTAGACCAATTAGATTAGAAAACATGATACTTCAAAGTGAAATATGAAAAACTTTTGCTCCCAAGAAGACAATACCCACACTCACTATTCAACACTGTACTGGTTCATAGCTAATGCAAAAAGACAAAAATAAATGATAAAATAAATAAAAGGCAAAGATAAAAGAGAAAATCTGTTTATTTGCAGAGGACACAACAGTGCATGCAAAAAAACATCCAAGAGAATCAACGAAATAGAAATTAGTAAGGCTATGGGGATATGAGGTCAAAAATCTTGTGTATTTCTACACACTAATAACCAATCACTGGGAAACAAAACTAAACTATATCATTAATAATAGCGCCCAAAAATACCAAAAACCTAACAATTAAACTTGGTGAACTACCTGGAAACCTTCTACACTGCTAATTACAAAACACTGATAAGAAAAATGGAAATGAATGGAAAGATGTCATATTTGTGTGCTGGAAGACTTGATTTTGTTAAAAGGTCAACATTCCCCAAAGCAATGTACGACTCACCAAAATGTAAATTGACAGACTGATTCTAAAATGGAAATGGAAATGCATAGGACCTAAAATAGCCAAAATAATGTTGAGGAACAAAGTTGAAGGGCATGCTCTACCAGATTTCAACACTTACTGCAGTTAGAATGATGTGGCGATGGTGAAAGACAAATAAGTCAGTGGAACAGAAGAGTCCGAGGACAGACCCTTCTCACACGTGACTGACTTGATTTTCAGCAAGGGCACCAAGGCACTTCAATGGGAGCCTCTTCTGTAAGTGGCGCTGAGTCACTTGCTATCCAGCAAAGAAGAGTGAATCTCAACTCCAGCCTCACACCATGTACAAACTGTCATTCCAGATGGGTCCCAGACCTATATGTAGAAGCTAAAACTGTAAAGCTTCTAGAAGAAAACACAGTATCTTCATGACTTCATGGGCAGGCCAAGATTCCTTAGGACAAGTTATCGTTAGCCTATAAAATTAAATGAGTGATAAGTTGGGCTTCATCAAAATTGAAAACTTCTTCTCATCACAGAGATGTTAAGAAAGTGAAAAGTCAGTCAGGCGTGATGGCTCAAGCCTGTAATCCCAGCACTTTGGGAGGCCAAGGTAAGAGGACTGCCTGAGTCCAGGGGTTTGAGAGTAGCCTGGGCAACTTGGTGAGACCTCATCTCTACAATAAATCAAAAAATTAGCTGGGTGTGGTAGCATACACCTGTAGTTCCAGCTTCTTGGAAGGCTGACGTGGAAAGATCGCCTGAGCCCAGCAGGTCAAGGCTGCGGTGGCCATGAGCATGCCACTGCACTCCAGCCTGAGTGACAGAGAGAGATTCCAACTCAAAAAAAAAGAAAAGAAAAAAAAAGAAAAGAAAGTGAAAAGTCAACCACAGACAGGGAGAAAATATCCCCAGCACACACGGATCTGATAAGAACACGAGGCAGACTTCATAAGGAACCCACATAAACCAACACTAGAAAGACAACCAGATAAAAGACGAGGAAATGTGTATTGCCTGGAGGGCGATACACATCACAAGAGAGGAACTCCAAGTGGTTCTTCTAAGAAGTACTTGAAAAGGTGCTTCACCTACCTCCTAAGTTACTGGGAAACTGTAAATTAAGATAAAAATGAGACAGCACTGAATACCTGCAAAAATGGCTACAGTTATGAAGACAGACGACACCAAGTATTGACAGGAACATGAAACTGCTGGATCATGCCTACACTGCTGACGAGAAGGCGACGCCACACAACCGTTTGAAGACGGCTTAGTAATTCTTCCAAGTTAAACTAAGCCCTGCTCTGTGACTCAGAAATTCCACTTCTGGGTATAAATCCAGGAGAGAGGAAAGACTTGTACAGATATGTTCATGGCACCTTTATTTGCAATGGCCAAAATCTTAAAACAAAAGCCAATAAACAAGAATCTGGGTAAATGAATTGTAGGATATTCATACAGTGGGCTCCTACTCATCAACAAGAAGAAACTACTGAAATCCCATAGAAGCAAAGACAGAATGCAGAAGCACGAATGTGAGAGGAGACAGCCACGGAGGCCGCACACTCCACAACTCCACTTCAGCAGAGCTGACAGAACTGACCCGAGTGCTAGAGACCAGGATGTAGGCTATTGCTGCCACAGGCAGGGAGGCCTGACTAGAACAGAGCCCAAGGGAACTGCTTTGGTGACAGGAACACATTCCACCAATCTGCACGGTGGTTATTTGGGGATAAACGAATAAGATGTTTTCTAGCGTGCACTTAGGATAGTGCATTTTGCAGAAAGAAGGAAGCGGGGAGGAGGGATAAGGTAAGTTATGGGCACTAGAGAACCAGCCCAGATCAAAGGTGGCAGCTGCTTCACTCTACCATGCAGAAGTAATAGCAGCACAGTGAGTCCTATAAACCACTATTTAGATACAGATACAGTCACCATGTAATGGTAATTGCAAACTCAATCATGTATTCCACACCAACAGTTGCTAAACACAGGACACGCACAGAAGCAGGAGCTGTGGGAACAGCGGAGCCAGCCCTGCCTGGAGCGAGGGCCTCAGAGGCCAGGGCAGGAGGCTGGAGTCAGCTCACAGTGCTCGAAGTCAGGGGCACAGGCTGGGGGCTGTGATGGGGAGGGGGTTCCTGCTCACGAAGTAGAGGCAATGACACTGGAGGGCCTGTCTTTGCATCCCTTGAGGATGGGACCTGCTCTCCTCAGTTCCCAAGAAGGCCAGAGGGGTTTGGGACCCTTCACCCCGAGAACCCAGAAGGGGCTGTAACCTGGCCACAGTGGATCCAGCATAGCAACTACACCAACGACCTGCACCAAGGACCACAAGGATCACATCAAGGGCAGGAGCTGGGACAACCAGCCATACCCAAGACTGATTCTTGGGGCCCTGCTCAGGCCCACCAGGGTGACTTGAGTCAGCGCAGGAGGAGCACAGTTCCTCCACCATCCCAGGCAAACCTCCACCACCTGCCAGATCGTCCCTAGATGCCCTAGGACATGGGAGCCTTCGCCTGCACCCCCCATACTCCCTTGAGCAGGGACATCCTCAAGCAGGGGGGCAGCCTCAGCCCTGCCTCTTCCAGGAACAAGGCACTAGCCCCCAGCTGGATGCTCCAACACCCTCCCCTGGGACTTGGGGCTCAGGGCCGCACAGAGGGGGCTTCACAGCCAGGACACAGACTCAACCCCATGAGAGACAAGACATGGGACATGGAGGGCAGGTCTACCCTGCCTCCTTCCTGCTGCATGTTCTGGCGGGAACTACTAACATATACAAATCCCACATACACATATTCCATACACCCAACATACATATACCCTCACATACAAACACCATACACACACATCCACCCCCCCACATACACACCTCATAACACCGCGCATACGCCCTCACACCAAATATATACACACCCCACACACTATACACGCCATATACACGTATCCCCAGCCACACCCTCATATATACTCTACATACACCCTGAGTGCCTTTCCACCTGCACCGAGGCCTTCTGTCCAGTCACTCTTCTCAAGCTCCTTGTTGGGGTACCTGTCACCTGGCCTCTTCCAGCTCCATTTCTCTCAAGACACGTCTTTATTCCCGAGATCTCATACACAAGCATGCATATATACACACACCCTGTCTAAGCTTAGCCAAGGGTTGGCCCGAGGGGGCCTGCTCACGGCTGCACATGAGACCTGGTCAGTGCTGGGCCCAGCATAGGCCCCACAGAGAAGGCACGTGGGTGAGTGTGTGGGTGAGGAGGTGGGTGGGTGAGTGGGTAAGTGGTTAGGTGGGTGCGAAGATGAGTGAATTAAGTGACCAAATGGGGGAGTGAACACACCACCCAAGGACAGGGCTCAGGGGCCAGTGGGCAGTTAATGGTGACACGCTCCAGCAGGTGGTGGTGAGAAGAGACTCCAGGGCTGCCCAGTCTTCACTACTCAGCCAGATCCAGGGACAGCAAGAAGTGAGCCCATGCAGGACCATGTTTGGTGCATACCTGTGTATGCCCCCGAGTGACATCCATGTGTGATTTCCATGTGTGTGTTGTCATATCCATGTGTGATATGTTTGTGTGCAATGATGTCCGTCCGTGAGTGACATCTGTGATATCCGTGTGGGCTAGGTGACGTTCATGTGTGCTGTGACATCCATGGGTGATGAGTGTTTGCTGTGATGGTCATGTGTGATTTCCACGTATGCCTATGTCATGTCCATGTGTGCTCTAGCACCCATGTGTGAGGTCTGTGTGTACGCTGTGATGTTCACAGGTGAGGTTCATGTGTGTGCTATGACATCCATGTGCAATATCCTTGTATGCCTGTGTGAGGTCCGTGTGTGCTGATACCCATGTGTGCCTGTGTCATGTTTATATGCTGTGATGTCTGTGTGTAATATTCGTTTGTGCCTGTATGTCATGTCCATGTGTGTGCTGTGATATCCATGTGTGACGTCTGCATGTGTGGGGTACATGGGCTGTTACTTCCAGGCCCCCCTGCACCCCATGCTGCTCATCCTCAGTCCTGTCCCAGGTTGGAGACCAATGCCAGCAGCCACCACCGAGCTTGGGCCTCGCCTCCCTCAAGCATGTGCTGGAAAGCAGCACCAGCAGACATGGTGGGCCATGCAGAGCCATGCCGCTGACACACCTAGCCCGATGATGCCCAAGGTCTCTCCACGGATCCTGGCAGCCCCAGAAGCCACTTCACGGATCTGCTCAACACTCTGGACCCGTGTGCCTTCCCGCAGTGCCTGGTGCAGCCAGGTGGTCCTCCGATAGAGGTTCAGGATGTGGCACAGGGTCGAGTCGGCTGTCTCCTCCACGGATGCCGCAGGCACGTTGCAGACGGCGATGCCTGTGAGGACACACGACACATATGATGGTCACTGCATGCCCTGAGCTCAACCTCTAGGATGCTGGAGTGACAGAAATACCTCATGAAGCCAAAGGACACAGCCTCACAGGCATCTGGGCACAAACTTGGCGGCAACGCGGAGTGACTGACCCAGCCCCACACGTGCTGGGTTCAAGTCCCATCTCTGCACATAGGTATACTTGGCAGCATGTGGTGACTACTTGGTGTTAGTGCGGCCAGGAGCAGGAAGGGAGGCCCTCAACCCCCACCTCAGCTTCAGGGGCCTGGGACATGCGGGCAGCTGAGCAGAGGCCACTGCCCCCCGACTCTTCCCTGCCCAGACACTCCTGGGAAGCCATGGCACCACAGCGGGGCAAGGTCATGGCCAGGTCAGGCCGTCCATACCTGCACACGCACAGCCATATCCCAATTCCCCAGGCTCCTCACCCTCCAGGACCTCCGCAGTTGACATCAACACTGACCCGAGTCGCCCTTGGAAGGTGAGGCCTGCACACTTCTACATCTGAGCTTCAGCGCCCCACTTCCCCTAAGCAGCCAGGCCTGGGCAGGTCCACACGTGCCTCTGTGAGAGGTCTGGGGGGACCTGACACCGCACAAGGGCACATGTGTGCCTAGCCCACTCTTGCCTCCCGCCACTCCTGGACCTTGTCCCGAGGCCTCCCCTCCCTCTCCAGGCCTACCTCTTCCCTGAGCCGAGGTACCCACCCTGGCCTGCCCTTCCCCACAGGCCTCCCCTCCCCCACACATCCCACCCCTACTGGGAAGATTTTACTTATCCTGGGAGGCTAGGACGGACCACATTGCTCTGTGAGCCATTCCAAGGACCAGGATGGCACCCAAAATGGGGAGGCACAAGTGGGGGTTGTACAACAACCATGATGGGACCCTGCATTGCCACCCGAAAGACAACTCACTTCGTTTAACAGGGAAAACAAGGGACAATGGAGGACAGCCAAGCTGCACAGCCTAGAAGATTCAGGAGCAAAATTCAGGAATCTCAAGGGTGAGATTCTCAAGGGGCAACCTGACGCCCTGCTGTCCAGGCCTGAAGGGCCTATGTGGCATGGCTCTAACTGTCTCTGGCTAAAAAACAGAGCCTGAGCTGTGAAATCCAAAGACCGTGGAGGTGGCAGACAGTGGAGCCCAGCTGAGAGAGCGCCAGGACCGCACAGACACTGAGGGCCCTTCCAGGGGATGCTGCCTGCTTGCCAATCCCAAAGAGGATGGGGCCAGCACTGGCTTCGGCCCATGTGAGCCAGCAGGCACAGGGGCAGCTCATGCAGGCGTGGAAGGACTCCTCAAACCGAAGTCTGACTTCCAACACCACTTGCGCTTCCCACAGAGGCCCAGTTTTCTACAAAAGCACTGACTTCACAATGGCTTCAGCTGCTTCCTAGTAGAAAGAAAGCAAAGGCAGACACAAGAGATATTTGCCTGCCGTGGGCACTGGTGGGCATAAACTCATCTTCTCACTCTGTTGCCAGTGTAAAAAGAGGAAGAGACAGAGACCAGAAAGAACAGGGAATCACAGAAAACAGCAGGGTGTACACAACACTGGGTATCTGAGCATGGCTTCATTTACTTGGTTCCTGTGTGTGTGTGTGTATGTGTGTGTGTGCAGATACATGTGCTATGTTTTCATGTGCTGTGTCTATTAGGTTGCTGCCTTTCCTGCTGTGTCTTGGGGACACAGACCTGTGTGCCTTCTTCCAGGGACGCACTGATGTCCCTGCCCCCAGCCCAGAGCCCCAAGCACCCAACCACGGTGTGCTGACTGGGACACACACGCAGACCTGATATGGCAGGTGGATGTGGGCGAAGCTGCAGCAAGATCTTGTGCTGCCAAAAGAACTGAGGACGTGAGACCGAGGCCTGCCATGGATGGGAAGCCCAAGTCTGCCATGGATGGGAAGCCCAAGTCACCTCCAGCCATACACCACAGCATGCTCAGGGAGTCTCACCACTGAAAGTAGTAAAACCACCGCAGATGAAGCAAACGTGCCAGGAGTCATTCCGGGGAACCACGCATATTACAAGGCGGAGAAAATCCATAACAGCCTACCTAAGTCCCCAGCTGACTTGATGTCGATGTTGTCAAAACCACTGCCGATCCGCACAATTATCCGAAGGGCTTTGAACTTCTCCAGGTCCTCTCGGGTAAGTGTGATGGTGTGGTACATCAGGGCCCCCACAGCTTCGTTCAGGACCTGGAGAGAGGGAGAAAACAGCCCCAATCATGGGGGGTGTACCTGCAGACCAGAGGCTGGCCTGGGGCTCTCTGTGCCTACGCTGGGAAATCAGCCTGTTGCCTCCAGGGCCTCTGTCTCAAGAACCATGTGGGGGAGGACATATGGACACTTCCCTCCACGTGTAGCCCTGGCTAGGCTCCTGAGGTTCTGGCAGCTTCCTAGCTGCCTCATGGGCAGGGTGGCCACTGCACCTGCCTAGCTAGTGCTGCTGCTCCCTGTTCTGAAGGCTAAAGTGGCCCTTTGGGTGTGGGTCCCACTCAGACACACTACTCAGCCTTGTGAAGGAAACACTGCACCCCCCCACAATGCAGCAACACAGGAAACCTGACCACAAGCAGGCACTGGCTCACGGTCTCCCTGGGGCACCAGATGCTGACACAGAGATGCCAAGTGGGGAGAACATGGAGCCCCGTACACCTGCAGACTCTAAAGGAGGTGATGGGGGTTGCTGCAGAAAGCAGCAGGTTAACCCTGAGGTCCCAAGAGGGCACATGCCACAACTGCAGAGGCACACAACCCAGAGCTACTCCAGCACAGCCAGGTGCCTGCACATTATGCCCCCCAGACAATCCTGCTCTTTACTCCAGCCTCCATAGCAAGTTCCCAAACAAGTTCTAATCACACAAAAAAATCATGGAGGCCAGGACACCTCGTGCTATCCTGACCCTCCCACCCTGCCACCCTGGGCAGTGGCCACCTATGCTGGGCACGTCATAGTTGGGAGGGATCCTGGCTGCTTGCAGGCCAGAAGGTCCCAGGACACCCACATCCAAATAGGGACCCCAGGGAAGGAGGGGAAAGTGCCAAGTCCCAGCCAGCCTGGCCTACGCAGGCTGAAATGCACCCTAAGAAAAGGACCAGGGGCAGTTGTGCATAGCCATGCATATGACCACACTTGACTATGTCCATTCACACAACCACCAGCCCGTGCAGACGCACTGTGAACCATGGCCCAAGACACCAGAACAATGTAGGCTATATCTACATACAAGTCCTAGAAAATGACACTGCAAGCCTCCACAGGGATGAGACTTCCAACCCATGACCTGTCTGACTGTGCTGTGGCTCCTTTCCAGAGTCCACAGGGCCCAGAACTATCCCTTCGTCCTACAGATTTGCCAGGTGCAGGGCTGCAGATCCCAGGGACCCTGTGAGCTGACAGGAGTCTGGACCTTGAAGAGCGTAAGGCTGGAAGAGGGGTGCCCACAGCAAGAACAGTTTCTGCCCTTCTCTAGTGACTGAACCTGCACCTTAGCAGGGACACAGGGCCAGAACAGACCAGCCCTTTTGAGGCTGGTATGGCCCCCTTCTCTCCTGCCAGCTGGAAGTGACCTTTAAGACATAGCCATCAGGGACCAAGCACATCAGGGCCACGGCAGGGCCCAGGTAGCAAAACGAGGAGCCCAGCCCTGTCCTATGGCCACCACGTGGGCCTGGGCTTCCTCCTCAAGGACGGAAACGGTTGCCTGCTGTGGGGGCTGCTCTAGCACAGAAGATCCCCGGAATCTCCGTTCCCATCAGTTAACAAGACAGGGCTGACAGCTGTGCTCCCAGTGTGGATGAGGTCAGGCCAGGTGACAGCAAAACAACTTCAGGGCCCATGAGGGGGACAGTCAGGAAGTATACAGCAGGAGCAGAGGTCAGTAGTGGATACCTGATGCCAGCCAGGGGCATGGTGAAAGGGGTGGGCCAGGAAGAACCCTCTGGCCACCTTGTGCCATGTGGCCTGGAGATGGAGTATCCATACTATCAGGGAGGAGCCACCTTGGGCACTTCAGCAGAATACCAGCAGACAAGGGGGAGTAGCATGTAGGTAAAGACTTTGTGGATCCCCACTGTGGACAGGCAGGGCTACGCATGCTACAATGGCAGCACAGAAGAACAGGCCTAGGCATCAGGGACAGACTCAGTGCCAGACATGAGCCTGAATGTCCGGCCTAGGCAGCTAGACACCCACGGGCCCCTCACTGAGGTATGATCTGGAGGAGGCTAAGCTGCAGCAGGTTGGGCAGGCGTGTGTGTGTGTGTGTGTGTGTGTGTGTGTGTGTATCTACCTTCAGCTGTGCGTGTGTGTGTGTGTGTATCTACCTTCAGCTGTGCAGTGGTGCCGAGAGCCCCAGGTACTACAGCTGACACACTAGTTTTCAGTTCTAAGAGTCTATCTCAATAAAATAAATCCCTAGATTTTTTATCGCAGAAGAGCCGGCACTGGCAGCAACCTGAAGGCCCTAGCCCTGGGAATGTTCAGATCAGTGTGAATGTGCATCTGTGGTGGGACATCCCATGGTGCAATTAAGAATCACTGCTGAGGCAAAATGCTGAGGATAAAAGCAAGCTTTCCCCCGTGCCCTGTTCTTTTGCGATAAAAATCTAGGGATTTATTTTATTGAGTTCTTAAGTGTGTCAGCTAGAACACCTCCCTGGGACTCTGAGTACCACTGTCCATAGCTGAAGGCCCAGCTAAGTTCCAAAATGTAAGTTAGCATCCTATATTGCAGCTCTAGTAACTTGCCTGTTACTTTTTCTTTTTTTGCGTTGGTGTCTTGCTCCATCACTCAGGCCGGAGGGCAATGGCATGTTCACAGCTCACCACATCTTCAGCCTCCCAGGCTCAGGTGATCCTTCCACCTCAGTGTCCCAAGTAGTTGGAAGTACAGGCATGCACTATCGTACCCAGCTAATTTTATTTTTTGTAGAGACGAGGTCTTGCTACGTTGTCCAGGTTGATCTCAAACTCCTGGGCTCAAACAATTCTTCTGCCTCAGCCTCTCAAAGTGCTGGGGTTACAGATGTGAGCCACCATGCCCGGTCCTATTATATTTTTTGGTAAATAATTTTCACATCCTTGCCCTTTTTCCTACTACATACAGAGAATACCAAAAGAAGGTACGTACATTTTAAGAAAGGAAAAAACTGTATCAAAATTTTAGTACTCAGTATAGACTGATTAACAAAAGATGAATACAAGTCACATTTGACTTCTGCAATTACAAGAGGTGCTCCAAGTGGTTACTATCAACATCCAGACACTTCTGATTATGGCAAACTACTGCTTCAGCAACGCTGACCAAAGTGTCCACTTGTATCACTGCACATGCCATTTCAACTTCTTGTACACAGTAGCATGTGTCTCAAACTTAATCATGAATGCATGCAAATATTAGGCACATTGGAGGTTCTGATACATACTCACACCTCCATTGTCACTGTACTTGCACAACATTCTCAAATTTCAAATACTACTTCTGAATGGTCTTGCACTCCTCGAACAACAACGGTGCTTCTACCATTTTCTTTGTCCTGCCTGTCACATGATGACACTAACATTCATTTAAATTAATGCCATCTTGTGAGCAAATGGCATACTACACACTTAATGCTACTGTAATTAAATTCAACTTTGAAAACTAATACACAGATAACATCTCTTAAGATGTGTATATATTTTCTGGCACCGTGTGTGTGTGTGTGTGTGTGTGTGTGTGTGTGTGTGTGTGTGTGGTGCCAAAAAAGTTATGTACGTTTTATGTACGACATTCGCTCAAAAGATGACATTAATCAAATGACAACATCACCATGCAACGAGCAGGCAAAGAAAATGGCATAAGCACGGCTGAGAAAATGTCATACTACACATGGCTACTGTAATTTAATTCAACTTGGGAAAGTAATATGTAGGTAACATCTCTGAAAATGTGTATACTTTTTTTTGGCATCCCCATATACATATACATATACATATATATAAGAGACAGAATCTCAGTCTGTGACCCAGGCTGGAGTGCAGTGGTGCAATTGTAGCTCCCTGTAGCCTCCAACTCCTGGGCTCAAGTGAATCCTCCCACCTCAGCCTCCCAAGTATCTAGGACTACAGGTGCCACCACACCCAGCTAAGTTTTTAATCTTTTGTAGAAAAAGAGTCTAACTATGTTATCTTAAACTCTTGACCTCAAATGATCTTCCTGCCTTGGCCTCCCAGAGTGCTAGGATTATAAAAGTATGAGCCACCACACCTGGTCTCTACTGAATATATTTTAGTAACAATTCTAGGAGACAGCATCCTCAGAACAGGAATCTGAACACTACTCAGAAACCCCACTGCCCCAACCCCTGTCACACACTAGGCTGGCTCGTGCTCACTGCAGGATGAGAGCCCCCTGGAGTGTGGGCTTCGCCACATGGCAGCTGCATTGTCCAGAGGTACCAACAGCCTCCAGGTCCACCCTCCTTGTAGCTTCCCCATGCACCCCTTCATGGTTGCAAAGAGGCTGCTCCATCCCCAGGTATCACATCAACCTCCCAGGAAGGTCTACAGGGGTTGGGTACAGCCAGGTCTGTCCATTTAGGTCAGGACCCAATAGTCTCCCAGAAGCCACCCTCAGCGAACATCCATTGCATGTCACCCTCCACCAGCTGAGTGACCAGGCCATTGACTTAGTCCCCTCTGCTCGGTGCCCTCAACTCCAGCAGGGCGTCACGAAGGTCCCAACCTTGCAGATGGCTCGGAGCAGGCCTGGTGAAAGCTGAGCACCCAGTGAGGGTCAGCTGCCACGTGGCTAGAAACAGACACCTGGATGCCCTCAATGACAGCAGATTCTGAGTGGCATTCACCGGGCACCTACCTCAAACTCAAGTCGGGGTGTGGCTGGTCAGGTCAATGCCCACTGGTGGCCAGCTAAAGCCTGCCACACGCATCCCCAGCACAGGGGGCCCACAGTAGGAGCAGTTCCTCACCTTGCCTCTCTTTGCTGGGGAATTTTATTCCATCACACTAGCCAGTCCAGGCCACAAACACAGGAGTGGCTTATTTTGTGAAGCTGCTCACACCAGATCACACTATTACATTGTTTCTTACACACAGCCACCCAGAGCAGAGCTGAGTAAAACATTGAGAGCTTCCACTGAAACTGCCAAAGCACCATCAAAACCACAGTGGCCATATCTACTCCACACGAGAGAACAAGGTTGCACTCCTGCAGCACAGCAGATGGTGTTATAGGTGTTCTAGGATGCCAGTTGATGACCTGGTGGTGACTTCTGTATCCATGAGTACCAGGGAGAGGGCACACTTAAGGCAATCACTCTATTTTTACCCAGATACCACTTCGCTGGTCTACTGACTGGAAGCAGTCTTGGAATGTTTTAGATATCAGCCATTAGGCTGTTACACAAATTGAAAACACCCACCTTATCTCTTACCTGTCTTTATTTTTTTTATTTATTTTGCTGTGTCACAATTTGTCATTTAATCAAACTGAACTTTTCCTTTATCAAGTCATGTTTTCGACATCACTTATTATAGTTTGTTTTGTTTTGACCTCAAGGTAGTCAACACATTCTCCTTTACATGTTCCTCTAAGATTTTTATAGCTCTTCATTCAAATGCATGGTCACTTATCTAGAAGTTGAGCATTTGTGGCCTGGGAGCTACTACTGACATGCCCAAAGGCCATCCCAATCACCCCAGGGTCACTATTTACCATATCTTTTAGTCCCACCAGGTGGAGTCATCTCTGATCCTCTTGTCCTGTCCACTCACAGTGGCACTGTCACTGCCTGACTATACCTTCCAGACCCAAGAGCAGGTCTCGGGGCCTGGAAGCACCCAGGCAGCCCATGCTATACCTGAGGCTCTATGGGCACCGGACAGTCTGGCTGGCAACAAGCCCTGCATGTAGCCACAAGGTCTTCTTGGTGATGCCTTCATCCCAGAAGTGTCTATAACTCAGTACTGAGGTCAGATCCCACAGCAGCCTGTCTCTGTGCCAGCCACCACTGTGAGACGGAGGGGCTCCAGGGACTTTTCTCTTCCCGCCACTCCTACAATGCCATTTTTGTGTTTTCCTGGATTTTTATTTCATTTCACTTCCTACACATCCCTAGTACCTCAATCTGGCAGAAACTTTCTGGTAGGCTCCTCACCCCATGTTTCTCCATGTCCTCGCATTAGTCTCCCATCTACTCAACCCACAAAATCCCCTTCCCAGAATGCCCTGCTGCTCCACCACCTTCCCCAGCCCCGCAGTGGAAGCCCATGTCTTGGTTCCCAGGTCTTCCTTCTTGCTGCTCAGCAGTCTGGTCATATGGGCAACCTGGACTGAAAACCCTGGCCCACAGAGGTTCTGAACAGGTGTGGGCTGGGCCGAGCCTTGGCTCCTGGTAGTGACATCCCCACCCTAGGGTCAGTGAAATCCTGAGCTCGAACAGCAGAACATCTCGTAGAACCCTGACATTCCTCTAGATTTGTGGCAAGAGAGCCCAACTCTCTATTAGCTCTGAAGTTTTCCTTCATCTTATTACTACATCAGCAGTTCCACATGCTCTCCTTCTGTAGCAGGCAACATTCCATGGCCAAACAGCCACGAGGCAAGTATCTGCTCCAGGAGGCACAAACTCCCAAGTAACAGTGATGCATCCGACAAGCGTTTCTCTTCCTCCCACACCAAAGCCTGGAGACAGGTGGCCATGGGCCCTGTGCCCTTTCCCTGGACAGAGTCCCAGGTTCCCGCCTTGCTGATCCACTGCTCCCAACACATGGCCTCCCCTGATGGGCTCCACTCAGCATATCAGTTTCCAGCCAGCAGAGAGGAAAGGGACTCTGCACACAGAGGTCCTGCTCATCTCTCTCTGTCGGCGCCTAGTCACCAGGCCAAATCTAAGGGCGAAAAAGCTTAGGAAATGTGGCCCTTGTTCACTACTTCCCTCTCCTGAGATTGGAGATGGGAGGCTAAGGCTGCACAGAGGACTTGGTATGGAGCTCCCGGGAGGCCTTCGCGTCTCCATTTTCCTCTTGACTTCCATCCCTTTCTTCTAAGCCTTCCCTGACTAGGTTTTCAAGCTTCCTACTAAAATTACACTTTCATTCATAGTTTTAATTCCAAGACTTGCATTTTCTGATGATCCCTTTCTTTGCATCTTGCTCTTGTTTGAAATGAGGTGCTACTTCAGATCTCGGAGGGTACTAATGAACAATTCTTACCCCTCTCTTCTATTCAAAGGATTGAGCCTTGTCCCTTGGGACAGTTTCTCCATGGATTTACCTTGTTCCTTCTCTGACAGGTTAGGCTCCATCCTAGCAGCCCCTTGGATGTGCTTCTGAGGTGGCATCTGTCGTCTGTCAGAGTGGGGAGCAGAGTACCCTGTTATACTGAGGGCACTATCCATGCTCTCACCTCCCACTAGGGTCTCTGCCCACTTATTTATTTCCTTTTTTTTATTTTGAGTTGGAGTCTCACTCAGTCACCCAGACTGGAGTGCAGTGGCATGCTCCCGGCCACCGCAGCCTCAACCTGCTGGGC
>NW_007245740.1:268746-281706 GCF_000164805.1 Carlito syrichta
ACCTGCTGGGCTCCAGTGATCCTTCCACCTCAGCCTTCCAAGTAGCCAGAACTACAGACACATGCTACCACGCCCAGCTAATTTTTGATTTATCGTAGAGACGAGGTCCCGCCAAGTTTCCTGGGTGGGTCTCAAACCCACAGGCTCAGGCAACCCACTCGCCTCAGCCTCCCAAAGTGCTGGGATTACAGGTTAAATCACCGAGCACGGCCTATTTCCATTTTATATGAACTCGTTGGGGCAGTTTGGCTGTATTGTGACTTCAGACAAAAACACCTGTTTTGTCTTAGTTTTCACATTTATTGGCAAAACTTGCTTCCATACTACTTACGATTTTTTAAAATTTCTATCTGTATGTCTCGCTTTCCACATATTTTAAAAATATCTCTAGTTTAAAATAGTTTATGATTCACAAGAGGTTGCCAAAACAGTGCAGAGGATTCTGTGTACCACGCTCCCAATGAGAGGCGCGTATGTAACCAGGGGTGCTGTCAAAACTTGTTGCTGGCATAGCACAATTAATTCAAGTGTGCACCAGTCTCAATTTCTCTCTGTTCTCTCCCTGCGTGTGTGTGTGTGTGTGTGTGTGTGTGTGTGTGTGTGTGTGTGTGTGATTTTACCACATGCGGATTCAAGTAGCCACCACAAGACACAGAACTGTCTCACTGTGACCTCTTCAGAGTCACACACTCCCCCAACCCTAACCCCAGCAGCTACCTTCAATCACTTGAGAATGAAGAGAATTACAGTATGCAACCCTATGAAATGAGGTTTTTTAATTCACTCATCATAATGCCACTGAGTTCCACCCCGCAAGTGGTGAATGTCATGTCAAACCTTCATACTGCTGAGTAAGACTCCGTGTCCAGGCACACTGGCTCACCTGATGAAGGAGGCCCAGACTCCTCCTGTTTTGTACTATTATGAACTAAATTGCTATGAACTTTCACGTGCAGGTTTTTGGGTGGATGTGAGGCCCATTTTTCTAGGACAAATGCCCAGGAGTGTGGCTGCTGGACTGTGTTACAAGCGCACACTGTAAGCCACCACCAAAACATCGCCCAGAGCGGCTGTCGCAAGGGACACTACTGGCAGACTCACCGCTTTTTAGCACATCGTTTCTTCTGTCCGTTTCGGAAATCCTTCTGCCATTGTCTCACCACATTTTGCTTCCGGTTCCTTTCCTCCCTTGCTCCCTGGGATTTCCTCAAAGATGCACCCCTCACCTTGCCCCCTCCACTGCTCTCCATTCTCCTCCCCCTTTCCCACCCACAGATGCCCCACTGGCCATTCCATCTGCTCCGTGGGTTCCTGCTTCCATCATATCACTTTTTCCTCCAAGTTCACTATGATATGTTTTAAAGTCAACAGCTCCTTGTCCGATTTTCAAGTTCACCTTCACTCTCTGGCTGTGGTGGGAGGATCTTCCCCTGGGGCAGCTGAAACTCCTGAGGGCTGGTGGCAGTTCCATGTCTGCTAGATTTTGCTCATCCTAGCTCATCTCCTTTGCTGCCTGGTATCTCTGATTGCACGTGGTGGATGCTGTACTGGTAAACGCTTTGTAGAAATAAGCCAAGGCCCAGGCTGATGCCCTCTTCCTTTACAGGCATCATATCCCTTGTTTCTGCCAGGCACCTGGGCATAGCAGTAGAGGGCCACCCACAATCCCGATTCAAGGTTTCATACAGCTGTTGTTAGCTGGCTGAGCCTACCTCAGGCTCGCACGAGGGCAGACTTCAGACTGGTTCATCCTTACTCCAGGTGCCACCTTCTGGTCTCAGTTCAGAGCCAGGGAAGCTCCAGCAGGGCTCCCTCCATCATGGCCAGGCCCCGCCTCAGTAGCCTACGATGCAGCCAGGCAGATGCCAGCCCCCTCTGCCACTTCCTCTAGAACAGCAAGTAACCCAGGTCAGACTGGCAAGGCCCATCTACTCCTGTAGATTCTGGGCCTCTCCTGGTCCTGTAATCCTGCCCAGCTCTTCATCTGTCTTGAGTGGAAAGACTATTCTGAGCACTGAGCCATGACTACCAGCAGAAACCAGCCTGACCTACTTCTCACCATGGCAGGAGTCAGCAAGTGTCCTGAGCAAACGTGAGTCATGAGAGCTGCCCAAAAGTGCCCTCTGTGAGCTGGGGAAGAAGCCAAAGCAATACTGAGGCCACCCGTGTAGAGATGATGACACTGACCAGTACCTATAAGCCAACATCCTGAGGATCCACTTCCTGGGAAAAAAGCTGGTTACAATGAAAATGAATCAAGAAGTCACCAAGTAAATCTCATCTCTATCTCCTGACAGGGCTAGGGTGACTGTGACAAAGGCTACTCCCGTCCCAGGTGGAACTTAGGTACCCTCCTAATACCCGTGTGCAGATCCACAAGCCCCAGGCCAAGATGTGTGGTGTTACCTTCTCATGGATCTCCTGTGTAGACTGCGCATCACAGAAGGCCACGGTGGCCACATCCTTCAGGATGGGCATCTCCACTGTGCAGTCCCGGCCATCGAGCAGCGCCACCAGGGGCCGCGGGTGCAAGGGCCCGTTCATGATCGGAGGTCGGACGCCTGCAAGACAGGAGCAGAGCATTCAGATCCCAAATTTCTGCCTGTGGCCAAAACCTGCAACATGATACCCCATGCACAGGGGCTAGAGAGCTGACCCCCAGAACTCTCTATTCTAAATGTCCGGTAACATGACCTTTGTAAAAGGTAAATTAAAAGTCAGCAGGAAAGACAAACTGTTGTTTGCTACAACTGCTGATGCCTGTATGGACACAGACTGATGACAGCCACCACTGTCCCCACAGGGTACAGGACCTCAGAGACCTTCAGGACAAGTCTGAAGCAGGAAGGGTGGCGCTAGGACACTGGAGTGTGCAGATCACAGCGCAGGGGCTTCAGGAAAACATTCATTATTCCTCTTCTGCCTGAGGCAACAGTGTGGGTGCCAGAATCCTGCTAGGGTCACCAAGTGTTGACGAAGGAGCCACTCCCCATCCCCCATCATTTCCATTTGTAGATATGAAGGGGCAAGAAACAGAGCAAAGGTAGCAAAGGGTTAAAACCTATTAAAATACACTCAGAACCCCTTCCCAGGACAAGATGATTATAAAATATTAAAAGCCAATTTCTCCCACATGACACAACTAAGCTTCATCTGGGGTCAAGGTGGAGAAACAAGGATTTCAAGGCATCCGCTAAGCACAGCAGCCACCAGGCACCACCAACCACGTGGAGCCAGGCAACATCAGCTCCCACACTGGGCAGCAGCAGAGCTGGGCCAGGAGACCCCACAACCCCCACAAGGGTTCAGCAGTGGGAAGGGCAGCGGAGGGGGTCACAGGACAAAATCCGAGCGGCCCCTCGCTGTCCCTCGGGTCATGCACGCCACTGCTGCTGTAGGGAAGAGGGACGGTCACCCTGAGACCGCCTCCAGATCAGGAGCAGGTGCCTGCTGGAAACAAGCACGCATACCCACTGACTACCCCCAAAACTAAAATAAAGCCGGGTTTGTCTGCTGGCCACCCCACCCACTTACTCTTCTGAAGGGTAAAGGTACCGAGACCCACCTCAGGCCAGCTGCTCCCAAGGCAGGGTCTTCATAGTCAAAACAACTTCGTGATTTGCCTTTTCCCACCTGTTCCCTCTCAACTGAGCCCACGCAGGGTGCAGCACACGCAGCCAACTCAGACACATTCCGCCATAGGCCACCCACCGTCCCACCAGGTCAGACACAGAGACAGGCCGACATCTGCATACAGGACCTCTCCTCCCCAACTCAGACTTCGATGGCAGTTGCTTCTTATATTAAAGTGCTACTTATTTCAGTATGCAGCAGGCTTTTTATTGCTATTTTAAGTGAACTGACAGGTGCCTATGCTTAGCATTCCTCAACTTTCACTTCTGGGAAGGTGAGCAGGAATGAACATAACTCCCAAATCCAAAGCTCTTGGGGCCTCATAGCACAAAGTCTGCACCCACGGATCTGGGGGACTCGGGTTGGCAGCCTGGCGAGAATCTGACACTGAGCCTCCTGAAAACCAATCAGCCACATCAGAACCACCTAGAAAAGACTCCCCATCACTGGTGAGAGCAGGAGCCCAGCCCCTCTGATGGAAGACGGGGAGGAGCAAAAGAGGGCACCAGGCCCCTGCAGGTGCTGCCCTGTACCACAGCACCAGGCTACGCCCAAGAGGTGGTCAGGCTCATGATAACACAACCTGTGCTGGAGTAAGTCCCCGCAGCGACAGCTCAACCCAGGGCTGTCTACTGATTTCCAACACTTTCAAGGTCTGAGAACAAAGCAACAAGGAACAAGCTCAACTATGGCCTGTGGTCCTGCCCACTCCTGCTCTCCGGCTGGGCAGGAGGGCAGGTGGTTGGGAAGTCCAGGTGTCTATCTGGGGCTCCGTGGAGCCCCAAGGAAACGCCTCGCTCTGCTACAGGCAAAATCTGGCCTTGGCACCCACCTCTATGCTCTCTCGGGACAGAAATAAACAGCGGACGCTGTGTGCAGGCCTGACCAAGGTTGTGTTCTGGGCCCGCTGCAGGCGGCTGCCGGAAATGCAGGGAAACCCTCCCACCGTGGATGACGTCTGTCCTCGCCCCAGTGCACATGCGTCACGGAGATGGGAGACCTGGCAGCAGCAGTCAGGCCCAAAGCCTATACAGCCCAGGTCCCCTGACTTTAAAGGACGGTGAAGTCCGCACACTCCAGATGCAGTTCCTCTCTCACACATTCGCAAAGAAACTGGCTTCAATCTGCTTCGGACTCCAGGAACCCCTACCAACCTGACATTGCTTAATATGGGCTCGGTTTCCACGACCATGAATTCGACTTTTCAAAGCTTTTTATCTTCAGAATCCCCAGGCAGAACCGCGTCCTGTCTCGGAGCCTCATCCCACGTCTTTAATTGTCTCGAGCCAAAGTGCTCAGGCTTCTGATCCACGGCGACCACTGAAGCCTGCGTCGGGTTCAAAGTCTTACTAAAAATCAAACACAAGAGACACATTAAAATGCCATCGAGGGTCCAACTAAAACTCACAAACTCCATGAAACGCCACAAAAGTGAACCTTCTCACTGCTTCTGCCACACCCGAGGCTGTGGCCGGGACCTACCTGGACGCAGGGGCCTGCTGCCAGCCACAGATGCAGTGAGATGCTCACCCTGAATTCACGGTACCAGGCCTCGGGCCAGCCCCAATGTCACCTACGTGGATTCAGGAACAACTTCCCAGGGGCTGCAGCCACCCCCATGGGATCTAGCCCCACCCAGACGCCACCAGTGTCCAAGAACCAGGAGACAGAAGGCACAGAGTGGCTGGCACTAGGCTGGGGTGAAACTGCAGAAGGATGTCTGCCTGCTGGTTCTGGAAGCTTTTATCTTATGTTGCCAACTCCTGGGCCTCTGCGACCAGACAGGGACATCAGACCTCCAAGAAGGCCACCAGGAAAGGCACTGCAGGGAGTCAGCTTTCCAGTGTCCAGCCCAGCACTGCCTGCCCCGGCCCCACGCAGCACCCTGCCAGTCCCGCCCACCACCCTGCATGCAGTGTCCCCGTGACAGTCGACTGATTCTCTCAAGAGCACTGCTCAGCTCCTCCTGACTGGCTGGGGCCAGGGCCTGGGAGGAAGCCATTACAGCCAAATACCCATGGATGGGAGAGCACCCGGTGGGCCTTCCCACCTAGCAGAGGGGCTGCACGGCCTGTCAGGGATACAACCTCAGAAGGATGAGAGGACTGGGCGTGTGCGTAATTGCCCAGAACTCCGGAGAGCATCACTGAGCTGCCCAGCACCTGGGCCCTGCTTTAACACGTGGGTACCGCACAGGGCCTGACCCCAACATGTAGCTAGATATCAGACCGACCAGGACAGGAACCCAGCCACCAGCATCTGCAACGTGACAGGTGTGGGCTGAGACAAAGCCACCTGTCAAACAAGGGTGACCAATGTGGTCAGAAATCTAAGACCTGGGTCCCAGGTGCCTTGGGGACTATCCCCTTCTGGAAGGTCTCACAGACTAATCTCCTCCCCTCAATTTCCTCTACAGGTTCCAAACACACATGTTGACTCCCCATCCCTGGCTCCCAGGAAACACCCAGTCATAGGGGCACACGCAGTCAACGCAAGATCAGTCAGTGAAGCAGCAGCCACAGCCCCACAGCCAACATCCATGGCATACCCCTCCCGTCAGGGTCCCCGAGGTCTCTCCCAGGATGGGCACTGTGTGGGGCTACCCCGGCAGAGAGCCCAGGAGCAGCACCATGGAGGGAGAGCCCTGTCCCCCAGGGCCACCTGGGGCCTGGGCACTCTAACACCCAGATCCTGCATGCAAACAGAATGAAAAGGACAAGAGAAAACCGCATGAATGTATGCACGTTCCCCCAAAGAGCCAGTCCCAGCAGGAGACAAAGCATCTGCCATCCACACTCCTCCAGAGTCCTCAGTACTGCTCACTCAGTCCGATCCTGGTCGATGCTCAGCAAGACTCACAAATACTGCCTACCGAAGCCAGGCACTGTTCAACGTTCAATAATCACCAATACTTGTCAACTTCTTACTCCAGCCCAGTGCTGATCAATGCTCATCAATACTCATAAACGGCTTACTCGTAAACAGCCCAGAAGTGGGGCTGCTCATAAATAACTGTCAGTACTAGTCAGTACTGCTTACTCCACCCCCGCATTGGTCAATGATCGTCAACGTTCACCAATACCAATCAGTACTGCTTCCTCAGCCCAATCCTGGTCAGTACTTGTCAATACCTGTCAGCGCTCATCTGCCTACTCCAGCCCTACACTGATTGAGGCTCATCAATAATCATCAAGACCAACCAAGCACAGTGGCTCATGTCCGTAATCCCAGCAATTTGGGAGGCCAAAGTGGGAGGATCACTTGAGCCCCAGAGTTCCAGACCAGCTTGGGCAACACAGTGAGACCTTATCTCTACAAAAAATTTTGAAAATTAGCCAGGTACGGTGGCATGTGCCTATAGTCTCAGCTACTTGGGCAGCTGAAGCAGATGGATTGTTTAAGCCTAGGAGGTTGAGGCTGTGGTGAGCTATGGTGGTCGTGCCACTTGCACTCCAGCCTGGGTGACAGAGTGAGACTTCAGTGGAAAAAAATGTTCAAGACTGCTTACTGCAACTCAAAACCGGTTGATACTTGTCAATGCTGACCAGTACCACTTACTGCAGCCCCGCACTGGTTGATGTTTACCAATACTCATCAACACCACTTACTGCAGCCCAGCCCTGGCTGGTGTTCGCCAATATGCATCAGTACCACTTACTGCAGCCCGGTACTGGTTGATGTTCACCAATACTCATCAGTACTGCTTACTACAGGCTAGCTGGTTGAAGCTCACCAGTATTCGTCAATATTGTCAGTATTGCTTATTCCAGCCCAATATCAGTCAGTGTTTATCAATACGTGTCAATAAAGCTTACTGCAGCCCAGTACTGGTCAATGCTACTGGCCAGTACTGGCCAGTACCCAGCCCGTGCTCGTTGCTCCAAGTTGGAATTCGAAGTTGGAAAGACTCACCTAATCCTCCTCAAGCTCCTCAGACAAACCTGCAGAGACTGTGTTCCCAAGGTCAAGGACCCCCAACAGGGTCCCCCCAGTGCTCCCCTATGCTCCCTGTGGTGCAGAGCACAACCCCACAGGCTTTGGGAAAGCCGGCCCGGGGAGCCCACAATGGTCAGGGGAGCCCCCCACAGCACAATGCCTGGAAGCCATGGGGCACCTCACTATGCCCAGGAGCTCACAGGCCTTCCTGGCCAACCAGTCAGGGAGCAAGGACTCTGCACCTGATGTCCCTTCATGCTCCAAGGAAAAGGCACGTGCTTCCCAGAAAGGGCCTGCACCACTCTAACCCTCAGACCCACATTGGGCCCTTCTTCATCACAAACTCACAGCCACACATCTCTTTCAGCCTGACGTGAGGAAATCTGAATGTTTGCACTTATATATGGAGGTGTCTCCTTTGATTTACTCCCTTTTCTAAGAATATACTCAATGGGGGGTCCTGGGTGTGGGGTATATTCTTTGTACCATCTTCATAATTTTTCTGTAAGCTCAAAACTGTCCTAATATAGAAATTCATACTATTTTTTTGTTGTTATTATTTTTTTTTTTAAGTCAGGTTCTCACTCTGTCCCCCAGACTGGAGTTCCGTGGCAAGAGTTCACAGCTCACTGTAGCCTTGACCTCCTGGGCTCAGGTAATCGTTCCACCTCAGCCTCCCAAGCAGCTGAGATTACGGGCAGGTACCACCACACCTGGCTAACTGTTTTACTTTTTGTAGTCACAAGGTTTCGCTGCATTGCCAAGGCTGGTCTCGAACTCCTGGGCTCCAGCAATCCTTCTACCTAAAAAATGCTGAGATTATAGGTGTGAGAGACTGTGCCCAGGTAGAAATTCACTTTGAAGAAAGCAGGGGCAAAGCAAAGGACAGCTACACCACAGATTCTCCACCGGCAGCAAGATTCAGGGGCAGTCATGAAGTTGTGAATCACCACAGGGCCTCCCGGCAGCCAGCCGACCATTCTGTTTCTAGCAGCACCAGCACCACAGCCTGCCTCTCAGCCTTGAACAGCAGGTGTGCTAGATGGAGTCCTCCCCACCAGGTACAGTCACTCTTGGGAGGAACTAGGGGTTGCACCTAGCACCCAGTGGGGTTACCAGGGCTGAGGCACCCTGCTCCCACAGAAAGTCACTGCAGATCCCTAGGTACTAGGGTTTGGGGCCATCACCATCAAAACCGCATCAGCCCTGCTGGGCTCAGGCATCCCCTGTGGGCTCACAATCCCTTGCAGCTCTGATGATGTCAAGGGTAGCTGTCCAAAACTCACCCCAAATAGTCTCCACACCTCCCCAGCTTCCACAAGCCACCCCCAGCCTCATCTGAGGGCCCAGACTCAGCAGTCACTGACCCGCCACGTCTCCAGCAGCCAGCCTCCCTGTCCTGCCCCGCCTCCACCACAGCTCCCACTGGGACACTGTACCCGAAAGGCCCCTCCTCACCAAGGCCCTTGCGCTCTTCCCCTCCCACAGCGGCCAGAGGCCTCAGAAACAAAAGCCAGAGCACAGCACACCCCCGAGTAGGACCCCAACCTTGCCCCATCCTGCAGCTCTTCATCCTCTGTGAAGCTAAACCCTTGGCCAAGACAGACTTCCCCAGGGCTCTGTAACCCAGCTCCCTGCTTTCAGCTGTCTGCTACCGCCTCCTTAAAGCCTCTGCCCAGGAAGGGGCACCCCGCCAGCCGAAAGGCACCTGGGGCTGGACTGTGTCACTAGCCCTCACTCTGCACTAAGCAGTGACCACTCTGGGCTAAAGGCCAGCCCTACCCTGAGCTTCCGTCTCTGGTTACAAAGCTGTCCTGTGAGTCCCATGTGTAGACATTTAGGCCTGAGTGAGTCGTCCCCTCTGGCCGTCCAGGTCTGGGGCCCAAGGACTAGGCCTCGCCATGCTGCCCGGACAGGGGTTGCTCCTCCCTGAGATGGAGCCACTTGCTGCCTGGAGGGAACGGAGCCCCTGCCCAGCCCTATGCCTGAGAAGGTCAGGCCTCCTACCTCCCTGGGAAAGGAGCCTGAGGCCAAGGCAGAGTCGCTGGGCAAAACATGGGCCAAGTAAAACCTTCCCGGGCCAGATACTGTCCATGCTGCCCTCATGCAAACATGATACCCTATGAACCAGGAGGCGCTGTGGTCCATGGAACCTGCTGACATCTGCACCACAGGTCAAAGAAGACACATAAAAACAATAATAAAAGGCATGTGTCTGCCATCAAGACATTTCAGAGGGCGTCTGTGGACTCACATATTCCCATATATGTGCATGAACACATGCAGATGCTTCAGGACACTGAGAACTCCGTCTTCAATGAGAGCGCAGGCTGGCTCAACATCGCAGGTTATCAGGCCACCACGCCCATGCTGCCCTTCTGCGTGGGGGGTCCTAGGAACACTGAACGTGTCAGCCATGGAAGACACAGAACTTAAGAACCTCACACATGCTGGCCGCAAGGACAGCATGCCCCTGCTGGTATCCACGTCCAGGCAGGCGTGAGCCAGGGAGGGGCAGAAGGACTGGTCCCGCGGTCCACGCCTCCCTCTGGCTGCAGTGCCAGTGCCTCCATCCAAACAGCTCTGACCTGTGGGATTTCCTCGGAGCCACCCCCAGCCTGGTCTCCTGGGGTCCCCGGCCAGCCAGTCCTCACTCTCCTTCAGTGCCCATGAGAACCAGCTGCATCCTCCTGCCACTGGCACAGGTCGGGAGGACTGACCCAGGGGACCATGTAACCACTCAAAGAACAACTCAGATGAATGTTTGGCTAGACACCTGGCCTGAGAGACCTCTGCACCGCAGGAACAAAATGATGAGTGTTTCCTCCCGGAAGACACCATGCCAAGGGTGTAGGCCACTGGGCCTCCAGAAGGGACAGCCCAGGACGCAGGCAACATCACATAGGTTGCCCTGCTGAAGAAACTGTAGCAACACTGGAGAACTCGGAGACGCACCCCTACATTGCTCTTGTCCTTGACTGCTGGCACCCAGTGACTATCAGAGGTCCCCAGAAGAGGTGCCACAGGTGCTCAGGTGACATGGTGAACAGCAGAATCTGCGAGGCACCAACTGCTGCTTCCTTGTCATCCAAGGGCTCTGGGCTCTGGGTACCACCCAGACCACATACTCTCTCCAGCCACGAGCGGAGTGAAACCCACAAGTCTTTCTAGGAAAAGTCGCCCAGGACAGAAATGCACGACAGGCAGAGACCCGCCTGCAGCAGAGCCAGTACACTCTTCCTAGCACCACAATGCTACAGCTGCCACCAATCCAGACCAGGTTCCATCCTGGAGGCACTGGTCATGCAAAGTTCAAAGCACAGATGACAAGGAATAAACAGAAACACTGCTGGGCTGGTGGGGAGATGGCAGCCAGGAGCTGCCAGAAGCCATCCCTGAGCCCCAAGGGAGGTACTGGACATCTCAAGCCTGGACCCACATCCTGAGAGTGGTCATCTCTGTCATAGGCTCCTCCAGCAAAGATTTATGGACCAAGTATAAGTTAACAGTTTGCCAGATAATCAAGCTTCATGCCACAAATGTCCAAAAAGAGGTAGCTCCCAGCCCCAGGTGGGGCGGACAGGGCCGGTCAGCACCTCCAACCTCCCAGGACACGGCCAGAGTCAAGTCCAGGCTGCGCCCACAGGATTGGCTCTGCCTTTGGATACTCATCGGGACCTTGGCAGAGCAACAAGACAAGCCCCCCAGTCTTGTGTGCCCCCATCAAGCCTCCTCTCCTCTGCTGTTGTATCCTAAGGTTAAAGTGCCTAGAAGGGAAAATGCCACTCCAGTGGGTACAGACACAAATGTCCCCACCACACACCCATCCTGCAGAAAAGAGTCACCCTTGACAAAACTGAAGAAAACAAAACTGCATGCCGGGGACGTGACAGACACCCCCAGAAAAGGTCAAGCAGGCAGACATAAGAGCAGGCAGGAGGCACCCCTGGGAGAGACCAGACACAACCCCAAGTGCACATCTCTCCCAAAACCTGTGGACAAGACCCTAATTGAAGCACATGCCCAAAGACAGGCCACAAAACCACAGAAAGAAAAGAAGAGGCACCTGTAGAGCTGATGGGTCCAATCAAGGGCCGGGACAAGACTGTGCCCTTAGCAAGGGGCAATCAGGCCTGTCCCAGACACCACTGCAAGTGCGTGTGACAGCCCAGCAGGAGGAAAGATGGGGGGAAGGCATGGCAGGAATCGAAAGGCCGGCACTGATACCCACGGAAAAGCCATGCCCCACAAAGTTCCAGGATGGAGAAGGGGCAACCGCAAACCACAGCTGTCATCCTCAAATACAACAGTGAACACATACCATCACATACCATCAAGGGAGCATAGCTGCCTCAGCTCGCACCACCTGCACCCCGTGTCACAGATGAGGAAGCAGTACCCCACGTCGTAGACAGGGATGCAGATGCTGAGAGGTCATACTGGTCAGAGCACAGCCAGCAACCAGTCACGCCTGTGCTCTTGTCTGCTGTGGTCACTCCAAGGAGCACGCTATTTGGAGCTCTGTGAGGACACCCCCACTCAGGAGCAGGTCGGATGTGAACACAGTGGCACACAGAGCTGGCTGTACACACGGGCCAGGGTCTAAGACAGCAGCACGACCCCACGTCCTACTTCTCCACGAACATGTGCTCTTTGACGTATGTTTACATGCAAATGACAAAGAGGAACACTAAGGGGTTAGGAGGTAAACAGACACAGGATGGCCCTGATGGCCCTCGGGGAAGGAAGGCCTAGCTGGTGAAGCAGACCACCCCACAAGCCCCACCCCTGCAGTCCTGGCTCTAGGCCATGCTTCCACCAGACACTCAGGGCTCACCCTCCAGACCGTTCAGAATACCTGAAAGAACATCTATCTCCATCTTTAGCTAGGAGGTAATTTCATCCTGACCAATCACGAGAAAAGTCGTCACAAGAAGAAGGGGTCTGGCCCCCAGCCAGGCTCAGCGTCTTCCATACGCTGTGCCAGCTTCTCTCTCCTGCATCCAGAGGTGGGGCCCTGATTTCTCAGCAGGCCACAGGGGCTAAGCCTGTCCTGCAAAGGGCTGGGCTGGGCGCCGGGCCAGAGAAAGTTTCAGCCTGTAGCCCCGCGGGCCCAGGTGCAGCGAGCCCCCCCCTCCCGCGTGCCTCCTGGGAGCCAGAGCCTTGGACCCTGACTCGGGGCCTGGATGGGCACAGCCTGGGGACCCGGAAGAGGAGGAAGCGAGGGCAACCCCGCACCCACCCAGGCCAGCGGGAAGGACAAACCGGCCCCGCCCCGACCGCACCCCGGAACTGCTCCTCCCAGGAAGAAGGCTGGAGCTGACAAGGCAAAATGGCCACCGCCGGCCCGGGCAAGAGTGGCCGCCGCACGAGCCCCCGCCGCCCGCCCCC
>NW_007245740.1:282806-288057 GCF_000164805.1 Carlito syrichta
CGGGCCTGGGTCCGAGTGCCTGGGCGCCCTGGCTGGGCTGCAGGCGGCGAGCGTGGCCTGGCAGCGGACCTCTTAGCTCAGAAACGACCCACGTCATTAAGCAGCCAAGAGGACGGGACTCCCAGGTCCATCTTGTTGTCCACACGGGTTTGAGCATCAGGATCCCTGAGAAAGGGGGCGGGTTCCACAGAGGAGTGGTCCAGCGTCTAGTGGCAAGACAAGTGCTTGGTGCTCAGGACCTTGCCTTCAGCGTGGACTAATTAGTCATTTTGGGAAATGAGTGGATGGGACCCACGTGAGCATCTAGATGACCTCTTCAGGAACTTTGGTTAAAACAGAAGCCAGAGGAGTCCCTAGGGAAGCTTCCTGGGGTCCCACCCGCCTGTGTCACACTCTGTCTCCTCTTATTTTCTCAGGCTGTGAATGGGCAGCTCGGTCACCTTGTATCTCATCAGGTCATCTTCTGTCCCATCACAGTGTCCTCAGTACAGGGACCTGGGATACCCCTGGCGCCTCTTGTTCCCAAGGCCTCATAGCTGCCCAGACCCTCCCTTGTCTTCTGAAGTCTCACCCACATCCCTCCGTCCACGTGAGAGTCCTAGACTGACTCACCTACATCCCTCCATCCACGTGAGAGTCCTAGACTGCCATCTTGTTTAAAACCTGTCAGGCTGCCCACTGGGCTACAGAGGAAACCCAAGCTTCTGGTCACAGAGAACCCTGAGCTCGCCACTTCCAGCCTCCTGCTCTGGTCACAGGGCTTTTCTTCCCTGCCACAGGGCCACAGGGCCACAGGGCTTCTGCACCTGCTGTTTCTGCTGCCTCCCTTGCTTTTCCATGGACGCTTCCTTGCCCTGTGCCCAGTATAGAAGTGACCCTTTGGCCGGGCTCAGTGGCTCAGCCTGTAATCCCGTGTTTTGGGATGCCGAGGTGAGTGGATTGCCTGAGCCCACAGGTTCGAGACCCGCCTGGGCAACTTGGCAAGCCCTCATCTCTACAATAAATCAAAAATTAGCCAGGCGTGGTAGCGCAGCTGTAATTCCGGCTACTTGGAAGGCTGAGGCGGAAGGATCACCGGAGCCCAGCAGGTCGAGGCTGCGGTGGCCGGGGGCGGCCACTGCACTCCAGTCTGGGCAGAGACTCCAACTCAAAAAAAAAAAAAAAGAAATGACACTTCTGTCTAGACTTTGCCCCTGCTATACTGTCCCAGGATAGGGGCTTCTGCTCCCCACCTGCATGTATTTGAGGTGGGAATTTTCTCAACAGAGATGCGGGAAACAATGGGGGTATCAGTTGGGCCACTCTGTCCCGTGGAACCCCCCTCACAGCCCTGAAAACGCTGAATTTACCATCAGACAACGAGCAAGGAAATAGGAGGTCTGAAGGAAGAGAAGCAGGTCCCTGGCCATCTCCACCCTGGGCCACAGTCTGGACTTCTGGGACACAGTGAAGTGCTGGCCATCCTGACTGGTGATGCATTTCCTGTACTGTCTCGGGAAAATTCAACACTTGGAAGGATAAGATTGGAGAAACCCACCCCCATCCCTTTTCTTTTTAACAAGAGCAGGGTTTGTACCCAACAAATGAACATTCTGATAACTCAGCTCTGCTTCTGTTTGGTAAACCAAAAGCCTGCTGACCACAGGAGACAACCCTAAGGACAGGAAGGTGTCTCTCCTTCCAGGAAGAGACTGCACCTCCTGGTCTGCTCCCTAGACACCCCATACCCTAACTTCCTCTTGTAAGGAATTCAAACTAGTTCTAGTCCAGAAGTTAATGTTTAACATTACTCTCATTTGAGGATCCTTCGTTTTTTAGTGATTTTGAGTGCTCTGGAAGGTTGTTCAGATATTTGCATAAATGATGAAACAATAGTGTGAAAATGAATGATATATAAAAGTTGAATCTGTGATAAGACACTTGCTCTGGTTCTGTTCCGCGGTACTTAAGGGAGGGTCCTGGGCTGACCCTAGACAGTTGGTTGCTCCTCAGAGGGCTTAAGACAGCTTCTGCTGGAATGAAAGTGGGTCTGACCTAGCCTGTGCTCCCCACATGGTGCCAGTCACTCCTATTCCCGCGGGCACCAAGACAGGGACAGGCAGCCCAGTACTGGCTGGGTGCTCTGCGCTGTGTGAGGCTGTGGCAGGGAAGAAACCCAGCTGGTGTCACGAGAGCTTTGAGGAAGATGAGTGCTGTCAGTGGGCCCCGTGGGGGGTGATGGAGGAGGGAACAGGCAAAGAGCCCTGATGGGGGAAGGGGCAGCCCTGCAGAGATCTGAGAAGAGAACATTGCTGAAAAGTGAGCAGCACATTCAAAGGCCAGATAGGGTTTCAGGAATAAAGGGCCATAGCTAGAAGGGCCCAAGTGAGGCTGCTGGGAGGGACTGATGCACCACTGAGCTACACAAGGCAGGGACCCCACTGGACTTTCTTGTCAGCACTATGGGGCCAGGTGTGGATGGTAGACAGCCAGCAGCTGGGAAAGGCTGGCCATGGGCAGCTTATGGCAGGACCCAGAGTCTTGCTGCTGGGTTGAAAGAGAACTGAGGACAAAGTGTGGAAGGAGGGATCCTGGCCACCCCATCATCTACAACTGGAGGGCATTGTGATGTTCCAGGTGGTATAGGTAAAACAGACAGGCATCCCTGGGAATAAACCCTCATCTCCAGCTTGGACTTGTCAGGTTTGAGAGGTATCTAAATGGCCAAGTGTGCAGCAGGCTTCATGTAAGACTTTGGACCTGATGTAGTTTGGATGTCGTCCCCTCTAAATCTCATGTTGAGATGTGGTCCCTGAAAGACAGTGGTGCTGTAGCCACCCTCGCTCCTACTCATTAAATCTCTTGGCCTTAACGGGTGTTGAGTCTCACTGTGCGCCACCATCTTTCATTGGTGCCGTGACTTGGATCGGGTTCCTCTCGCCCTCAGGCGAGAACCTGTTCCAGCACCAGCGGGACTCACCCCTTAAGGCCTTCACCCACTTTCTTGAATGCCAGCACTGCATCCATCACCAGCCCTCGGATTGGTAAGTGCTCCCTAACTGGAAAACCTAAAACCTTGCCTGGGATAATGGGAAGGAACTGACTGTTGATTGTCCGGCAGCCCTCGGCCCCAGGCGAGGGGGGGACCACACCCCGCCTAGGTCTTTAAGGCCACAGTGGACCCCTACTGGTTTTCCCCTCCCTCAGTCGTCAGGTATTTCAAGTCTGCTCCCTCCCGCCATCCGGTTTTAGGCATCCTCTTCGCTAAAAATCCTGGTAACAGGTTGCCCCCAACCTCCTCGATTCTCCAGGAGAATCGCGGGTTGTAATAACATCCTGTGACAACAAGCTTTATTGCAACCTCCTCATATCCTAACAGCCGGCTGTCCAGGGGACACTCTGCTCAGCCCCAGTTGTTAAAATGAGAAACTCGTCATCCCTGCCGGCCGACTCTCCCCTCAAATGCCTCTTAGACAACCTCTCCACTCTCTCCCTCACTCCCGACATTAAACCCAAGCGTTTAATCCGCTTTAGTACCCAAGATTGGCCTACCTATCGCTTGGACAACCAAAATAAGTGGCCCCCTTACGGGTCCCTAAACCCCGACATTATACAGGACCTCTAACTTCTGCGAGCATTCAAAAAAGTGGGCAGAGATTCCCTATATCCAGTCTTTCTCTTTACTCCAGGAACACCCTCGTCTCTGCCTCCGATGTAAACTGGTTCACCTCCTCATGGCTGCAAAAGGCCCCTCTCTCCCTCCAACGCCGCCATCTCCCTCTTGCATCTCTAACCCACCTCCCTCTTCGGTCTCTGACTTTGACCCAGCAGATGAACCTCCTCCCTATCGACAACCGCATCTGCCCCTGCAGCCTCCTCCCCCGTCTGCCCCGGCCGTCCCTAATCTTTACCCACCCCTTCCTCCAGTTCCTGCCACCCCGTGCAGCCCCCCTGTTACCCGCTCCAAGACAGCCCCGGCCACCCTCGCTCCTCTCCGCCAGGTGGCAGGCGCTGAAGGCATTGTTCGAGTTCACGTCCCATTCTCTATCTCAGACCTGTCCCAGGTAGTAAAACGCCTCGAGTCCTTCACAACTAACCCAACCACTTATATCAAGGAATTCCAATACCTCCTCCAAGCCTACAGCCTCACCTTTCACGACATCTACATGGTTCTTTCCAACACCCTACTCTCCGAAGAGCGCAGAAGAGTGTGGGAACAGACTAGAGTATATGCAGATGAGGTCCATCGAACCTCCCCAGCACACCTCCTTGGGGCAGTGGCAGTTCCGGACCAGGACCCTGGCTGGGACTATAACTCCGCCAATGGCCTCGGTGCCAGAGATCAGTTCTCTACTGAGAACCTGTTTCCGGGTTGAGGTGGGCAGCGCAAAAGGTTGTTAATTTTGAAAAACTCCAGGAAGTGGTCCAAGACAAAAATGAAAACCCTTCCTCCTTCCTTGATTGCCTTACCAAGGCCCTCCAACAATTTATTAGTTTAGACCCAGAAACCCCAGACGGCCATCAACTCCTTATGACTTATTTCTTCTCCCAAAGCTACCCTGACATTAAAGCTAAATTTAAAAAGCTAGATCAAGGGCCCCTAACACCCCAAAATGAAGTTTTGGCTGCCGCCTTCAAGGTATACCACAACCGGGACACAAAGGCTAAGGGCAAAAATACCAAATGCTGGCTTAGGCTCTTCGCGGGACAGACACCAGCCCTCGCAGTGGTAGAGGAGACGTCCAGAACAAACGCCACCCTCCAGGGCCCTGTTTCAAATGCGGCAAGGAGGGACACTGGGTGCGAGCCTGCCCTAACCCTAAACCTCCAAGATTGCCCCAAATGCAATCTTCCAGGACATTGGGTGGTAGACTGCTCCAGCCCCCAGAGAGGAGCAAGGTCAGCCCCCAACTCCACCCTGGACCTACTGGGCATGGCCGCTTTGGAATGATGGGGCCCTGGGTTTCCCCACCCGACGCATATCTCAAATGCTCGGGAGCCTAGGGTCAAAATCATGGTTGACAGACGTCCCATCCTCTTCCTGCTAGACACTGGAGCCACCCTGTCTGTCCTGCAGGAGTTCTGGGGACCAATCTCACCATCCCAGTCCCCGGTAGTTGGGGCAGGGGGCCAAACCTTCATCCCACGCACAACTCCTACGCTAACATGCATATTTGCTAGCGTCCCATTTACCCACTCCTTCCTGGTCATCCCTCAGTGCCCTATACCCCTTATGGGTAGGGATATCCTGGCCAAATTTCAGGCATCCATC
>NW_007245740.1:288293-296108 GCF_000164805.1 Carlito syrichta
GGAACCTACCGGCTAGTCCAAGACCTTCGACTAATAAATGCAGCCGTTCTCCCCATTCACTCACTGGCTCCCAACCCTTATACCATCCTGTCTACCATTCCTCCGACGGTAACTCACTTTTCAGTTATAGACT
The DNA here is from genome assembly GCF_000164805.1 of Carlito syrichta. NCBI lineage: Eukaryota > Metazoa > Chordata > Mammalia > Primates > Tarsiidae > Carlito > Carlito syrichta. The sequence continues at coordinate 288,427 of NW_007245740.1, forward strand.
TTAAAGATGCATTCTTCACCATTCCCTTGGCAGCTGACTCCCAGGACATTTTCGTGTTTACTTGGGCTGACCCTACTTCCCGTCACTCTCAACAGCTCACATGGACAGTCCTCCCACAGGGATTTCGGGACAGTCCCCACCTGTTGGTCCAGGCTCTAGCGGCCGACCTTAAACTTCTGTCACTCCCCAAATTCGCTCTCATCCAGTATGTAGATGACCTTCTCTTATGCAGCCCCTCTATAACTGACTCCCACACAGACACTGTCTTACTCCTTAAGTTTCCAGCACAAAGGGGATACCGAGTCTCCCCCCACAAAGCTCAGCTTTCCAAAACACAAGTCACCTACCTTGGTGTAGCCATTTCACACCAACAAAAGGCCATAACAGTCAGCTGCAAGGTTCTTATTCAGCCTCTCCCAGTGCCCAAAACAAAGGAAGAAATCCAGTCATTCCTGGAATTGGCGGGCTAATTCCGAGCCTGGATCCCCAATTTCACCCTTCTCGCCAAGCCACTCTATGACCTGGCTAAAGGTGACCCTAAGGAACCATTACTCTCCCTCTCAGCTGTTAGACAGCCTTTTACCACCCTCCAACAGGCTCTCCTCCAGGCCCCCGCCCTACGACTACCCGATGTCCACCGACCTTTTACCTTATATGTCCACAAAAATAAGGGCGCAGCCCTAGGAGTTCTAGGCCAATTCAGTGGACAAACACTTGCTCCTGTAGCCTATGTCTCAAAATAACTTGACCACACGGTACAGGGATCCATCACCTTCAACCCCATGCCTGCAGGCCCTGTCAGCCGCCCACTTACTCATGTGCGAATCCCAAAAACTCACGTTTGGAGCACCTGTCACCGTTGCTTCCCCCCACCATCTACATCACCTCCTAGGATATAAGGGCCTCAGAACACTCCCTCCTGGTTAGGTCCTATCCCTTCTGGTTTTCTTTGTCCAAGACCCCTGTCTCCTTCCAAACTTGCGCACCCCTTCACCCAGCCACATTACTCCCTTCCTCTCCTGTTGACACCCCAATACGTGAGTGCGTCGAAGTCCTCGAGTCCCTACTCCCCTGTCCAGTACACATTCAGGAAGGACCTTTATCTGCACCCTCCTATGTTTGATTCACAGGTGGAAGCTCATATATACATGAGGGGTCTCGGGTGGCAGGATACGCCATCACCTCTGCCACTGACGTCATTGAGGCTAATCCCCTCCCGCCCAACACCACTAACCAACAAGCAGAACTCACAGCAGTCACTTGAGCATTCCAACTGGCGGCAGGACCCTCTCTGTCGCTTTACACCGATTCCAAATGTGTCTTTCACATTTTGGTTTCACACTCAGCCATCTGGCAAGAACGGGGATTGTTAACCACCAAAGGGTCAGCCATCATAAATGCTAAGCTCATTTCCAACCTCCTTCAAGCCTCTTTACTCCCCACGGCCATAGGCATCTCACACTGTAAAGCCCACCAGGTCAATTCATCTTTTATCACCCAAGGGAACTCCCGGGCCGACAAGGTGGCTCACCAAGCGGCCCTAAAACCCCTTCCTACCATACTCATTAACACCCCCTCCCCACCAGCCGAACATACAATTGTCCAATCTCATTCCCTACCTACACTCAATTTTCCACCCAAACCCAGTGGCTCTCACTTCATTTCTTAAAACTTTCTTCCACCTTACTCCTGAACATACAAAACTCATACACACCCTTTCCTCTCAATGCTCTACTTGCCACCAAACGAATCCTAATACCCCCTTAAAGCCGGGAACGTTCCCCACCAGGCTAGGGGAGAGCTCCCTGGGTCAGACTGGCAAGTGGACTTCACCGTCACGCCTCCTGTCCGTAACATCAAATACCTTCTGGTCCTGGTTGACACCTTCTCCGGGTGGGTCGAGGCCTATCCCATCTCAAATAAGCGGGCTGCTATGGTGGGATCAATTTTAGCCAACCACATCATCCCTCAGTTCAGGGTCCCCTTCTCCATTCAGTCAGATAACGGGCCTGAATTCACCCCACAAGTCGTTCGGTCTCTAACGGCTGCCCTCAACATCAAATGGCACTTTCACATTCCCCGTCACCCACAATCATCAGGAAAGGTTGAACGAACTAACCGCACACTAAAAGATATCCTCACCAAACTCTCTCTCAAACTCCATCAGAACTGGGTCTCCCTCCTTCCCCTAGCTCTCTTCCGCGTTCGCGTCCTCCCTAAAAGACCCACTCAGCTTTCACCCTTCGAGGTCCTCTATGGCAGACCTGCACTTCCTCCTGGCATTCCAACCTCTCCACCTCACGTCCCCCTTCATATAATCTACCTGCCTCCTGTCCTTTATCCGTTCCAATATCTGGCAATATCAAGATCTCCTTTTGCCCACTCCCACAGAAACACATGATCCAAAGCCTCTCACCCCGGGACAATGGGTTTTCCTCTCAGACCCAGAAACCAGAACTCACTTACAACCGAGATGGCAAGGACCCTTCCAAATAGTCCTCTCCACTCCCACGGCAGCCAGGCTGCTCATAACCGAAGGACAGCTCCGTCCCTGGAGTCACGCTTCTCGCCTCAAACCAGCTAAATTGCCTCCCTTTACCCCTCCTCCACAGAGCCGCCGACCTATTCTTGTTCCACAATTCCAGGCCAGCCCCTCAAACTTCGAGTATCCCATGTTGCTCGCTCCCCCTCCCTGCCCGTCATCCAGGAAAATCCCACATAATCACAAGACGCGAAGGTTGCCGCCAGCACTCAACAACTACCCTCCAGATGGTCGTCAATTTTGTTCTTCCCTTACTAATAGTACTGCCTTTCCTTCTACGCCTTCTTTTCCTCCTACTTTCACATTGCTGCACATAGTGCTGCTCTTGACGCGGGTTGCTCAATCCCGTCCTCTGCTCGCTATCAATAAAACCCAACATGATCATCGCCTTCCTCTTTGCCGTCATCTTCCAAACCAAGCCCACTACCCTGTCCATCCTCCATTATCGGTTCACCATCCGCGAACTTTACAAAAACACCCTCGGATTAGATGCAGTCAAGGACCTAGACAAACAAACATGCCCCATAAACAATTGCTCACAACCTATTTCCCTCAGCTTAAAGTCCTCAATAAGATTGACAGACGCCCGTTGGCCCTTTCTATGCTTACTGGAAGACCAAACCCTAGACTACTGCAAATGGTGGCCTGACAAATATAATGACTGTCCCTATTGGTCATGCAGGATTCACTATGCCGACGAATCCATCAGCAGAAAAGCCTGGGAGGGAGGGGCGAGCTTCCTTGTTCGCCACTCTGTAGGTGGACATTCTGGGCGTGGAGGCCGCTTTTCCCACTTCACCTTTGACATCCCTAATCCAACCGCTGATCTCTGGAAAGACCTCACATATGTAGCTGTCTACCCAAAGGATTATTACGAATGTCCCACCGGGTGCCTATCCATCTCCCGCTCCACTTTTACCCCTTCCTTCACGGTATCAGTGGTGGAGCACATAAAGACCCAAGAACAACAGCTCCTGGCAGCGGCAGACCCTCTGCCCCCTTCCTCAGAAGGCCACCTCTCCTTACAACCCTCCCAGCATCTCCCTTCTTGGCTTACTATAATAGGCCACACCCTCCGCTTCTTAAATCCGTCCTTCCCTTCTCTCCCCTCCTCACAATGCTTTCTTTGTGCCTCATGACACGACCTCTGCTGGCTGCTGTCCCACTTCCTGCCTCACCCCACAGTAATAATACCCTCAACCTGTCTTTCACCGGAGAGGCCATCACCAAACCTCACATTCCACTTTGGGCAGTGGCATCCAACTTCTCTTACCTCTGTATTGGTCCGTCCAACGTTCCCACTCTCCATTCAAATAGCTCTCTCTGTTCAACCACCATAAACTCGACAAACGGACACTTCCTCCCACCCGGCTCTTCTTATGGTGCATGGCACCCTCCTCTCCCAGACCTCCAATCTCACCTCCCCCTGTACAGTTGTTACACTAATCCCACAGCTCTCTCTCTACTCCACTGCCAACCTCCAGGCCCTCTTGACTCCCAAACACCGTCTTTCAGTCCCCAGTGTTGGCGGTCGAGCCTGGTGAGAGGTGTTTGGGTCGTGGGGGCAGATTCCTCCTGCGTGGCTTGGTGCCCTCCTCATTAGTCCATGTGAGAGCTGGTTGTTTAAAAGAGTCTGGCACCTCCTTCTCTCACCATGAAGCTTCCTGAGGCCTCACTGGAAGCAGACCCTGGCACCATGCTTCTTGCAGAACCAAATATTCCTCTGTAGCAGTGCAAAACAGACTGACACGGGACCCCGCCAGTTCTCTTTTGGAACATGGCTGGAATCCAGCTCTGAGGATTCATCGGCACAACCAAGAATGAGAGGCAGACGCAAGCGGACCAGGGGTCCACAACCTCCATCTGCAGACCTTGTCAGGACTCTACTGTGACTCCTGCCTGGCCCCCAGCCCTGTACTGCTGCCCAGCCTCATTCAACCTCTTCCAGCTGCAATCATAGCTGGAAGACCTCTGCTTCCTACACCCAGACAACCACATTGCCCATGGAGAAGACCCAGCTTTACACGCATGGCCCTGGGTGAAGCTCTTCCCAGGCTCTATGTGCCCCCTCCCCCTTACCTCTAGTTCTTCCCCTACTCTGGCCTGTGGTGAGTCAGTGCTGTCAGCCCTCCAGGATCAGTGTGTTTATTGCCCACAGAGTGTACCCGCCCACCTCCCTGTGCCCAGGCCCACTGTATACCTGCACCCAGGAGGAACTCAATGCCAACTGCAGTCCCGGGAGCCACTGGAGACTCACCTCAGTGGGGAAGCCAAAGGCCTGGGCTCTAAGTCCATCCAGGCCAGCCTCAGTTCCCATGTGGAGGCCTTTTTTTCGGCCCTTCTCATGGGACAACCTAGTATGCACCAAGTCCACAAAGAACTATTGACATTTTGGATGAATGAATGCTGCTCCATGGACTTTAATTCAACTCAGGGCAAGGCTTGATGGCTCAGCCTGCAATCCCAGCACTCAAGTAGATTGCCTGAGCCCATGGGTTCGAGACCAGTTCAGGCAACTTGGCCAGACCTCGTCTCTACAACAAATCAAAAATTAGCCAGGTGTGGTAGCGCACTGTAGTTCCAGCTACTTGGAAGGCTGAGACAGAAGGCTCGCCGGAGCCCAGCAGGCGACGCCGGGATGGCCATGAGCGTGCCACTGCACTCCAGCCTGGGCGACAGAGTGAAATTCCAACCCCCCCAAAAAAAAAATTCAACTCAGATATTTATGAGAGTCCCCTATGTGCCAGCCATGTGTGCAAGCAAAATCTAAGTTACCTGACACCAGTGCAAACCAAGAAGAGCACTGCGTCTCTCCCTCCTTCAATCCCGGCACAGAGAACTCAGGTGACCCCTCCCAGCACCCAGCACCTCTGACATGCAGTCAAAGGCCTCTAGTTTAGTGGTCAATTTGTGCTCAAGATAAATCCACACCATTGCTTCACATCCTCAAATACATTGTAAAGACACCGGGAAATGTATATGGGATTTTGGAGGAGACCACTGGGTTGTCAGCCTTGTGCACACAGAAGAAAACAGCAGAATAATAAAATGATCAACAAGAAAGCTTGAAACAAAAAATGCACAAATACCTAACATGTTTTAAAATGTTATATATGTATTTTAATTGACAGATAATAATTATATATTAATTGTGTACAACATGCTGTTTTAAATTATGTATACGTTTTGGAATGACTGGATCGAGTTAATTAGCATATGTGTTTCCTCACATACTTACATTTTTTTTTTTTTGGTGTGGTGGTAATACTTAAAATTTATTCTCAGCTGGGCTTGGTGGCTCAGCCTGTAATTACAGCACTTTGGGAGGCCGAGGTGAGTGAATTGCCTGAGACCGCAGGTTCGAGACCAACTAGGGCAACTTGACGAGCCCTCCTCTCTACAATAAATCAAAAATTAGCTGGGTGTGGTAATGTGCGCCTGTAGTCCTGGCTACTTGGAAAGTTGAGGTGGAAGGATCACCAGAGCCCTGCAAATCGATGCTGGGTGGCCATAAGCGTGCCACTGCACTCCATCCTAGGAGACGGTGTGAGACTCCAACTCAAAAAAAATCTATTCTCCTAGCAGTTTCCAAGAATACATTATTAACCATACTCACCATGTTGTACAGTGAATCCCTTGAACTTACTCCTCCTGTCTAACTGAAATTTTGTGTCCTTTGACCAGCATCTCTCCAACCCCCGATCCCAGCCCCTGATAACTACCGTTCTACTCTCTGCTTCTAAGAATTCAGCTTTTTTCTTTCTGTGCCTGGCATTTTTTCCCATAACATAATGTCCTCCGGGTTCATCCATGTTGTCACCCATAACAGGATTTTCTTCTTTTTAAAGACTGAATAGTGTACCATTGCATATATATATACACCACTTCTTTCTTTCTTTTTCTTTCTTTCTTTCTTTCTTTCTTTCTTTCTTTCTTTCTTTCTTTCTTTCTTTCTTTCTTTCTTTCTTTCTTATAGAGATGGGGGTCTCACTACGTTGCTCAGGTTTGTCTAGAACTCCTGGCCTCAAGTAACTTTTCTGCTTTGGCCTCCCAAAGAGCTGGGATTAAGAGTGAGAGCCACCATACCTGGCCAAAATCCTAAATTTTTTTTGAGAGAGATATGGGGGTCTTACTATATTGTCCAAGCTGGACTCAAACTCCTTGACTCAAGCAATCCTCCTGCCTCAACCTCCTGCGTAGCTGAGACTACAACCATGTGCTGCTATGCCCAGCCTTTTTCTTTTTTTTTTTTTTAACATTTTCTACCTAAAATATTGTTAATATCAACACTGAAAAGTTTTATAACTTTTATAACTTCTATAAGATGTGGGCTTTCAGCCATAAAATGCAGCGAGAAATAACATCTACTTTGCAGGTGATTGCAAGCTGTAAAGTGCTATGAAGCTCCTGGGAGCTAAGAACCACCTTGGCTGGGCAGGTGCTCTGGAAACAGACAGGTCTGCCATGTTATGTTACCCTCCAAGACCCGGGTTCCTCAATGATAAAAACGAAGACCAAAGACTATCCATCTTGCAGGATTGCAAAATAACACAGAGGATGTCATTGGTTGATTTCATGCTGCTATAGCTGAATCCCACAGGCTGAGGTTAATATTTTACAGTGAGCAGAACCATATTGGCTTGCAGTTCTGGAGTCTGGGAAGTCCAAGATCAAGGATCCAGCATCTGGTGAAGGCCTCCTTGCTGAATCATCACACGGCAGAAGAGCAGAAGGCAAAGAGAAGAAGGCTTAGAGACAGTGACAGAGACAGAGGGTGGGAGTGAGGGAGGGAGAGAGAGAGAGCAATAAAGAAAAAGGGCCTGAACTCACCCTTTTGTAACAAACCCTCCCCACAATAACCAACCCACTCCCATGATAACAGCATTAGTCCACTTGAGAGGGTGGAGCCCATGTAATCTAATCATTTCTCAAAGGTTTCACCTCTTAATACTACCACCACGGCAATTAAATTTCAACATTAGTTTTGGAGGAGACAATCATTAAAGCAGAAGGGAATGGAAAATATTCTGAAAACAAGACTAGCAAATGATCCTAGAAATAAATCAAAAATCAATTTCCATGGCCGGGCTCGGTGACTCAGCCTGTAATCCTGCGCCTTTGGGAGGCTGAGGTGAGTGGA
>NW_007245740.1:296230-318248 GCF_000164805.1 Carlito syrichta
CAAAAAAAAAAAAAAAAAAATCAATTTCCACTTCTGTCATTCCTTGTGATGGCCTAACCCTAAACACCTCCCACGAAGAGCTTGCAAATGCAAGATGGAGATGACAACCTTTTAATGCAGAGCTGAGCTCCTAAGGAGGTCAGGGACATGATGGAAACTGTAAACAAATAAAAAACTGAAAACCAGGGCTTGAAGCATGAGAGACAAAGGGTGGCTGCCCAGGTGCTGGTCTAGTCTTGGGATTTAAGTTTCTACACCCACAAGGGAAAGAAGATGAGGCTTCCTTGGACCCATATGAAGCAAGAGTCGGAACAAGGATACTTGCAGGGCTACACCCTCAGGAGAACCATGAACGAGTAGACGTGTTCACAGGCATGGAAAGACATTTAGGGTAGTGTGTGTCTGCCTGCACTGAGACAGAAACAATTCTGTTGACAATTGATAACTGGGGCTCAGAGCCTCACTAGACTTTAGATATTGACTTTTTGCAGGTCTCACAGACCGGGTCCCACCACCCCTGCAGACAATAAGTTAACATCAACCTGGGCCCAGGCCAGCAATACACTTGGAGCTCAAGACAGAAGCAGACGAAATGACAGAAGCAAAATCAGGGTGGGATAGACACTCTCAATCTCTCCCGTTCACATTCCTACCAATAAAGTTCAATGAAGATGAGTTCACAATCATAAGGCACAAAACACACAAAGAAAGAACAACACAAAGAGAGTCAGCAAATATGAAAAGAGCAGGAATGGACACTCCCTGCTAAAGACCTGCAGAAAGCGTATCAATCACGTAAGAGACCATTAACTAAACATGTTTAACATGGTTAAGAATTAAAGGAATAAAAGAAGTAAGTGAACAAGATTCCAAGGGAGAAATAGTGGGCAGATTTAAAAAACTAAATGGAATATCTAGAAGGGAAAACCATACTTACTAAAATTAACTCAATGGATGAGTTAAAAAGCAACATAGACCCAGCTGAAAACTGAATTTGTGATAAGTGCATAAATTACTTTTGATGCAATACAAGGCATAAAGGAGGTGACAGAATGAGAAGGTCCCAAACGTCTGTGGGAGACCTATTCCCAGTGATTAGAAGTAGGAAGCAGCAATACCAAGAAGATAATGACTGAGAATGTTCTACACTTGGTGAAAGGTGCGAATCCTCAAATTCAGGAACACTTGAGTCTTGAGCCAAGGGAAAAATGAACTTTCACTTCTACGTTTTGGAGTGAAACTACAGAATTCAAAAGACAAAAAAATTTAAAAACAAAAAGAGCCCATCCTGATCACATCAAAAGTCGTTCTGATAAAAGTAACCTTACCAATTACAATGATAAAAGCCAAGCAATAATTGAATATCTATTTTTTTCAAAGTCTCAAGATAAAATAAGTGTTAACTTAGGATTCTACATGAAGTACTATTAGTTATCTGCTGGGGTGTATGAAAATACTCCAAAGCTTAGCAGTTTAAAAACAAAAACTCATGATTAGTATCTCATGATTTCTGTGGTCAAGAATCCAGGCTTGGCTTAATTGAGTTTTCTTCATAATGATTTCTCACATGACTGCAATCAAGGTGTGGATCCAGCGTCTGTGGTCTCATCTGAAGGATCACCTGGGGAAATCTGCTTCCAAGCTCACTCAGGGGCCTTCCCTGCAGACTGTTAGGCTAAGGCACCCTCAACACCTTGCAACATATACCTCTCCCATATGGCAACTGGCTTCATCAAAGCTTGCAAGACAAAAAGGCAAATGCCAGTCTTCTACAAAGAGGAAAACAATATTTTTTTTTAACAAAACAAATTTTTTTGTATTTACCACTTGTTTCAAGAAGTAGAATACTGTTAACACCTCATAAACCCCTACAACGCCCGTCACTATCCTTCTCCTTCTCCCTCGAAAAACCATTACTCTCACTTATTTCTTTTTTCAACTTTTTGTTTTTGTTTTGAGTTGGAGTCTCACTCTGTCACCCAGACTGGAGTGCCGAGGCACGCTCCCGGCCACGGCAGCCTCGACCTGCTAGGCTCTGGCAATCCTTCCATCTCAGCCTTCCAAGTAGCCAGAACCACAGGCACGAGCTACCACTCCCGGATAATTTTTGTGATTTATTGTAGAGACAAGGTCTCACCAAATTGCCTGGGTGGGTCTCGAACCCGTGGGCTCAGACAATCCACTTGCCTCGGCCTTCCAAAGTGCTGGGATTACAGGCTGAGCCACCAAGCCTGGTCTTTTCAACTTTTTATATTGTACTAAAACACATAAAACATACCATCGCAATCTTAATAACTTTTAAGTGTACAGTTAGGTGGTATTAAATACATTCATAATGTGGAACCATTACCACTATGCATCTATAGAATTCTTTCATCTGGTATAAAAATGAAACTCTGTCCCCATTAAACTCTAACTCCCCATTCCATCCACCTTGGCTCCTAGCACCCAACCATTCTACTTTTTATCTTTATGATTTTGACCACTCTAAGTACCTCATGTAAGTGCATATATAAAATATAGTTGTATTTTATTTTTTGAGTTGGAGTCTCACTCTGTCGCCCAAGCTGGAGTGCAATGGCACACGGCCACCTCAGCCTCGACCTGCTGGGCTCAGGTGATCTTTCTGCCTCAGCCTTCCAAGTAGTTGGAACTACAGGCGCGCATTACCACACCTGGTTTATTTTTTATTTATTGTAGAGACGAGGTCTCGGCAAGTTGCCCAGGCTGGTCTCAAACCCCTGAGCTTAGGCAATCCTCTCACCTTGGCCTCCCAAAGTGTTGGGATTATAGACTTGAGCCACCGTGGCTGACCAGTTGTATTTTTTGTGACTGTCTAATTTCACTTAGCATAGTGTCCTCATGTTTCATCCATGATGTATCATCCTTTTTAAGGCGAAATAATATCCCTTTGAATATACCACATTTTGTTTATTTGTTCATCCGTTGATGGACACTTGGGTTCTTCCATGTTTTAGCTATTGCGAATAATGCTGTTATGAACATGTGTGCGCAAATATCTCCTTGAGATCCTGCTTTCAGTTATTTGGGGTGTACAGGTATATGCCCAGAAATGTAATTTCTGGATAATATTTTTAATTTTTTGAGGAACCACCATATCATTTTTCACAGTGGATGTATCATCTCACATTCCCACCAGCAGTGCACAAAGATTCCAATTTCTCCACATCCTCTCTAACACTTTTTTATATATTTTTTGCAGGTAGCCATACTAATGAGGTAATATTTCACTGTAGTTTGGACTTGCATTTCCGTAATGATTGGTGGTGTTGAGCTTCTTTTCATATGCTTGTTGGTCATTTGTATACTCTTTGGAGAAATGTATATTTAAGTCCTTTGCTTAATTCTGTATCAGGTTGTTATTTTGTTGAGTTTTAGGAGTTCTCTAAATATTAAGACTATTAATCCCTCATCCCATATATAATTTGCAAATATTTTCTCCAATTCTGTGAGTGGCCTTTTTAGTCCATCGATATCGTCTTTTATTACACGTCTTTTATTTTAGTCCATCGATATCGTCTTTTATTTTAATTTTAATGAAGTTCATTCTATTTTTTCTTTTGTTGCTTGCGCTTTTAGTGTCATATCCTAGAAATTATTGCCAAATCCAAAGTTGTATAGTTTTGTTTTGTGTTTTTTAACAGTTTTATAGTTTCAGGTTGTACATTTAAGTCTTTAATCCAATGTGAGTTCATTTTTGGATATAGTATAAGGCAAAAAGTACAACTTCATTCTTTTGCATGTGGATATCCAGTTTTCCCAATATAGTTTTGTTTTTGTTTTTATTTTTCTTTAGTTGGAATCTCACTCTGTCACCTAGGCTAGAGTGCAGTGGCACACTCACGGCCACCCCAGCGTCAACCTGCTGGGCTCTGGCAATCCTTCCACCTCAGCCTTCCAAGTAGCTGGAACTACGGGCTCACACTACCACGCCTGGCTACCAACATAGATTATTGAAAAGACTGTTTTTTGCCTGATTGAATGGTCTTGGCACCCTTATCAAAAATAATTTGACCATAAATATGAGGGTTTATTTCTGGGCTCTGTGTTCTATTTCATTGGTCTATATGTCTGTCTCTATGTCAATGTGTTTCTGGCATAAAGACAGACATATAGATCAAGAGTAGTATATTGGCATAAAAACAGACTGTAGATTACTGTAACTTTGAAGTAACTTTACTAAATTACTGGATTAATGATTACTGTAGTTTTGTAGTAAGTTTTGAAATCTGGAAGTGTGAACACTCCAAGTTTCTTCTTTTCTTTCAAGATTTTTTTTTTTTTTTTTGGTTATTTGGAGTTCCTTGAAATTCCGTATGAAATTTATAATTGGTTTTTCCATTTCTGCAAAAAAAAAAAAAAAAAAGTCTTTGGAATTTTGATGGGGATTGCATTAAGTCTGTAGATCAATATGGGTACTATTGACCATCTTCCAGTCCATGAACATGAGATGTGTTTCCGTTTGTTTATGTCTTCTTTAATTTCTTACAAGAATGTTTTGTAGTTTTCAGGGTACAAGTCTTTCACATCCTTGAGTAAATTAATTCCTACGTATTTTATTCTTTTTGATGCTACTGTAGGTGTTTTTGCAATGTCCTTTTCAGATTGTTCATTATTAGTGTATAGAAATGCTACTGATTTTGGTGTGACTTTGTATCCTGCTACTTTACTGAATTCATTTATTAGTTCTAACAGTTTTTGCATGTAGGATCTTCAGGGTTTTCTACACATAAGATCACACCATCTGGTGACATAAATAATTTTGCTTCTTTCTTTCCAATTTGAATGACTTTTATTTCTTTTTCTGCCTAATTTCTCTAACTAGAACTTCTAATATTATGTTGAATAAAAGTGGTGAAAGCAGGCATCCTCACCTTGTTTCTTATCTTAGAGGAAACGTTTTCAGTCTTTCACAATTGAGTATGTTTGCTGTGAGTTTTTCATATATGCAGAATGGAGTTTTTGCTTTTATCATTAAAGTGTGTTAAATTTTTGTCAAATGCTTTTTTGCATGAATTCAGATGGTTCTGTTAATGTAGTGTATCACATTTATCCATTTCACATGTTGAACCATCCTAGCACTCCAAGAATAAATCACACTTGGTCATGGTGTATAATCCTTTTAATATGCTACTAAATTAAGTTTGCTAGTATTTTGTTGAGAATTTTTGCATCTATATTCATCAGAGATATTGGTCTGTAGTTTTTTTGGGGGGGTTGTTGTTTTTCTTTGTAGTGTCTTTGTCTGGCTTTAGTATTGGGGCAATGTTGATCTCATAGAATGATTTAGGAAGTGTTTCCTCCCCTTCTATTTTTTGAATAGGTTTGAGAAAAATTGGTATTAGTTCTTCATTAATTGTGTGATAGGATTCACTAGTGAAGTCATCTGGCCCAGGGCTTTTCTTGGTCAGGAGACCTGACAAAGATTCAATCTTTGAATCTGATTCAATCTTCACGTTAGTTATAAGTCTGTTCAGATTTTCTATTTCTTCCTGATTTAGTCTTGGTAGGGTGTTTCTAGGAATGTGTCCTTTTCATCTAAGTTATCTAATTTGCTGGCATACATTTGCTCATAGTACTTTCTTATAAATCCTTTTTATTTATATAGAATCAGTAGTGATGTCTCCACTTTATTTTTTTTAGTCAGAGTCTCACTTTGTTGCTCAGGCTGGCATGCAGTGGCATGATCATACCTCCCTACAGCCTCCACCTCCTAGGCTCAGGCGATTCAATCCTTCTGCCTCAGCTGGGACTATGGGCATGTGCCACCACACCTGGCCAATTATTTTATATTATTTTATTTTAAACTCCTAGGCTCAAGCTCCTGGGCTCAAACTCCTGGGCTCAAGCAATCTTCCTGCCTCGACCTTCCAAATTGTTGGGATTGTAGGCATGAGGCAACATACCTGGCCTCCACTTTCATTTATGATTTTAGTAATTGGAGCCTTCTCTCTTTTTCTCAGTCCACTTGTCTAAAGATTTGTTAATTTTATTGATCTTTTCAACTTTTGATTTTCTTGGATTTTTCTCTCTTTTTTGTTTTTCTATTCTCTATTTCATTTATCACTGCTCTAATCATTAATATTTCTTTCCTTCTGCTGGCTTTAGGTTTAGTTCGTCCTTCTTTTCCTTGTTCCTTCAGTTGTAAAGTTAGGTTGTTTATTTGAAATCATCCTTAATTTTTTATGTAAATGCCTTTACTGCATCCTGTAAGTATTGGTATGTTGTGCTTGCATTTTCATTCACCTCTAAGCATTTTTCTTATTTTCCTATCATTTCTTCTTTGGTTTATTGGTTGTTTAAGAGTGTGTTGCTTCATTTCCACAAATTTGTGAATTTTCTAGTTTTACTGCTGTTACTGATTTCTAACTTCCTTCCACTGAGACTGGAAAAGATAGTTTGTATGATACCTGCATTTTACAATCTGCTGAAACTTAATTTGTGGCTTAACATATGTTCCAGCCTGGAAAATATCCCATGTTTGAGAAGAATGTGCATTCTGTTGTTGTTGGGTAGAGTGTTCTGTATGTGTGTGTTAGATCTGTCTATATGTGTTAGATTCTTGTGTTTGTTACGTCCTCTGTTTCTTCACTTATCCTGTGTATGGCTGTTTCATTCATTATTAAGAGTGGGGTGTCGAAGTCTAAAACTATTATTGTAGAACTATATTGTAGAACTTTCATAATTGATAGATATTATAGGCTTAAAGTTAATCAGATTATAAATAAATGGAAGGACGCAATTAAGAAGCATGATTCAAAAGACATATGTAAAACTTTCACCCCAAATAAAATAATTTATTATTTCCAAACACATACGGAATGTTTACTAACAATGAACACATTACCATGCCACAAAGCCAAACCTCAGTACCAAAGAATCTATATTATGTTGATTATGTTCTCTGACCAAATGTAAAGACAATAGAACTAAAAAAGAAATCACCAAACATTTGAAAATGTAAAATCATAAAACTATGGTTGACTAATGGCTCAAAGAATGAATCACAGTGTCAGTTTAAAACATTGAGAACCAGACAATAAGAAACACTACATGAGCCGGGCTCGGTGGCTCAGCCTGTAATCCCGCGCCTTGGGAGGCTGAGGTGAGTGGATTGCCTGAGCCCGTGGGTTCGAGACCCGCCTGGGCCACTTGGTGAAACCTCATCTCTACAATAAATCAAAAATCAGCCAGGCGTGGTAGCGTGCTAGTTCCGGCTACTTGGACGGCTGAGGCGGAAGGATCGCCGGAGCCCAGCAGGTCGAGGCTGTGGCTGCCAGGAGCGGCCACTGCACTCCAGTCTGGGTGACAGAGTGAGACTCCAACTCAAAAAAAAAAAAAAGAAACACTACATGTAAAAAAATGTTTACAGGGACTTTATGTTCTAAAAATGCACATGTAAGAAGTGAAGAAGCGGGACGCAGTGGCTCATGCCTGTAATCCCAGCATTTTGTGAGATGGAGGTGAGATAATTGCCTAAGTCTGTGGGTTCGAGACCAGACTGGGCAATATGGTGAGACCTCATTCTACATTAAATCAAAGAATTAGTTGGGCATGGTGGTGCGCACCTGTTGTTACAGCTACTTAGAAGGCTGAAATGGAAGGATCACCTGAACCCAGTAGGTTGAAGCTGCAGTGGCTGTGAGCGTGCAGCTACACTCCAGTCTGAGCAACAGCGAGACTCTGACTCGAAAGAAAGAAAGAAAAAAAGGAAGGAAGAGTGAAAAATGGAAAAGAAGAAAGATGGAAAAATACTTATTTCACTGTCCAACTCAAGAAGTTAAATAGGGAATCGCAGAGTTAATCAGAGTTAACCAGAGTTAAGCAGAAAGAGTATGAAAGAAAACAATAATGATGAAAGAAGTGATTTGTGGGACTGAGAACAAAAACACAATATTAGACAGTATTAACAAAACCAAAACCCAGTTCTTTGGAAGAGCTGTGTGGTAGGAAGCCTCGAAGGTGGTCCCAGTGGTTCCCCCTTCCTGGCATTCATACACTTATGTAATCCCCTCCCCTTGAACGTGAGCTAAACTTATTGCACAGACATAATTGTGACATTTCCTCTTTTCCTCCATACCCTTCTCAGAAGCAACTATTTGACGTTGTAAGCTGCCCTGTGGAGAGGCCCACAAGGGTGAGAACTGATGTCTCCAGTCAACAGTCAGGGATGACTTGAGCCCTGTCTACAGCCACATGAGTGAGCTTGAAAGTGAGCCTTCAGATGACTGCAGCCCCAGCCAACACTTTGATCCTAGCCTTCTGATACCCTGAGCCAGACATTCTCAGCTAAGCCACACCTGGATTCCTAACTCCCAGACACTATGCAATAATAAACGCCCATTGTTTTATGTAGTAAGTTTTGGTTTAATTTGTTATGCAGCAATACATAACTAATATAGACTATTAAATAACATGGCGAGGTAAACAAATACATGAGGGGAAAGGCATTACTTTAAAGTATTTATTTATCTATTTTTAAATTTAAATTTTTTTTTTTTTTTGAGTTGGAATCTCACTCTGTCACCGAGGCTGGAGTGCAGTGGCACACTCACAGCCACCCCAGTGTCGACCTGCTGGGCTTCGATGATCCTTCTGCCTCAGCCTTCCAAGTAGCTGGAACTACAGGTATGCGCTACCACGCCTGGCTAATTTTTGATCTATTGTGGAGACAAGGTCTCACCTAGTTGCCCATGCTGGTCTTGAACCCACAGGTTCAGGCAATCCACTTGCTTCAGCCTCCCAAAGTGCTAGGATTACAGGCTGGCCCACCAAACCCAGCCTATTTATTTATTTATTGACACAGTCTCACTGTCACCCAGGCTGGAGTGCAGTGGTATGATCATAGCTCACTGCAGCTTTGAACTCCTGGCTCAAATGATCTTTCCTCTTCAGTCTCCAAAGTAGCTGGGACTACAGGCACGTGCCTCCACACCCGGTTAATTTTTTGTTTGTTTGTTTGGTTTTTTTGGTGGAGATGTGGTCTCACTATGTTGTTTAGTCTGGTCTCAAACTGCTGGCCAAACGATCCTCCTACCTTGGCCTCCCAAAGAGCTGGGAATACAGGTGTGAGTCCTGCTCTACAACATGCCCTAAAAATATTAGGAATGAAAAAGAAGATATAAGCACTAATAGATGCTAATGGCCTGTGACAGTGACTATAGGCCTGCAAAGGATGCAGAGAGCCACTGGGTCCCCTGGCACCAGACAATGCTACAGGCAAAGTGAATATACAGACTCAAGAGAGATAATATCTCAGCTCATGAAAAATTGCCGGGAGTGCAGAGGAAGCTTCCCAGATCCCCTAAATTCTCACTTTCCCATTTTAGACTGTTAAGTGAGATAATATCTAGGGTTTCTATGCAGTGATGAGTATCATTTTGACCAAAATGAATGATTACAAAGCAGGGAACACTGATTGCACCCAGGTATCCAGAGAGAGATCCTGGAACAAGCAATGGATTCCTAGGAAGAGCATCTTCCTTAAGTACCTTCAGTTCCTGAGCGGCCTTCAGGACGTGGATGGTTGGGATCTTGGTCAACCCTATTGGTCACCTTCAACAGACAAGAAGGGCTCCAAGTGTGAGCTTCCCAGAGTGCCTATATCCAACGGCATCCTTGAAAAGCATTCTGTTCCTGTGCTCCTCACTTTGCTAGGAAGCCTTTAAAATGATCGCTTCCTATCTCTGTTCCCATTCCCAATCCGTTTTGCTCAATAATTTCCCGCTTTTCCCACAATATTGTCATGAGGTATGTTTTGCATACATCTCCATCCATCTTCATCAGAGTCCTGGGGAGCAGTCTTGTCCCCAGGAGGAAATGGGGCATGAATTTCAGAGCCAGGTGTTGGATTTGACTCTAAAACCTCCACTAGCCAGTTAAGTGACTGTGACAGGAAGTTTATCCTCTCTGTGCCTTTTATTTTCTTGGAAAATAAAAATTATGATGGCAAGCATCTTCCTCATGAGTGACTGTTCATTAAGGTAATTGATATAAATGGAGATTATGATATGACTTCTCCATGGTGGTTGGGTGAAGTGGGTTGATGGAAAATGGATGACAACTCCTTCTCTGGGGGCTTGTGAGAGAGAAGTGGGATAATGGACTATAGAGTTGATGACAGTCCTTTTCCATGGGTTCCGTGGTAGAGGAGGAATCGTATTAACTGAAATTTTGAAATTGAGATTATGTCTTTCTCGTGGTGGTTGGAGGATGAAATAAATTGATGGAAAATGGAGATTATGACTATGTTTTCCTCAAGGGTTATTCAGAGAGTCAAATGGGTTAATGGATAATTAGAATATTACAATAGCTCCCCATTGTAATGGGAGAATGTGAAACGGGTTGATGTAATGTTGGGATTATGATAGGCCTTCTTTATGAGCATCTGGGTGAAAAAAATGGGTTGAAGTATAATTGAAATTATGAAATTTATTTCCTGTGTCTGTTTGGCAAGTCAAATTGGATCAATGGGCTACGGAGATTATGATAGTGCTATCCGCTTGGATGGTTGGGATGGTGAAATGGGTTGATAGAAAATGGAGATTATGACAACACCTCTGCTGTGGGTGTTTGCAATGATGAAGTGGGTTGATTGGAAGTGAAGATTATGACTTATCTTCCCTTTGTGTGATGGGAAACTTGAAGTGGGTTGATGTAAAACTGAGATAATGACGTATCTTTTTTTGTGGCTGTTGGTAGGGCCAAGTGGGTTTGTAGAAAATGGAGAATATGACATAATCTTTCTGTGGGTTGTTGGGAGAATGAAGGGAGTTGAGAGAATATGGAGATTAGTGTAGTGCCTTCCTCTTGTGTAGTTGAAGGATGAAGTGGGTTGATGGGACGATGGAGATTATGATTATCTTCTGCGGGTTGTTGGGAGGATGAAAAAGGTAGGGCGTATATGGACTGTGACAATGCCTGCAGCAATGGCAAGCCTTACACAGTTTCTTGGGATTGCTTTACCTGTTTTCTCATGGTCTCACTTTGGCTGCTACAGTTCCTAACATTATATATTCACTCTGTCTGATCACATGCAGAGTGATGACTGATTCCTACCATCTGCTTTTCTTTCGCCAAAGAAATAAACTTTCCCAGACACCACCTGCCTCCTACAGCAGATATCTCCTCAGGCCCTATTAGCTAGAACTGGGTCAAATGCCTCCTCATAACAAACAATCCTAGCAAACGCACGGGGGAGGACCAGGACTGATTCCCTTCCATCATGATTCATTCCCTGAAAACAGGCTTACTTCCTCTGATCCCATTGCATCAGGAGATTGGAACAACTTACATTTCTGTTTATTACTGGTAAGGTTATTCGGTGCAGAAGAAGAAAGAGATGGTTGCTGGGAATAATACCAATAACATTTGCAACAGAAAGCAAGGAGCCCAAGGACCAAAAATCTAGGCACAGAATGGGTCATCCTTGAGGATACAGAAGTCACAAACAATGACAATAGGAGTGTAGTGGCTTTGGCAGCAAGAGAGGCTGAATTCTTTACTGCTGACCACTGTGATGGAGAAAGGAGCACAGGATGAGGGGGCGTGGGTGCTGTTTAGGAATCAGCTATGTCTCCATTCTCATATGGGCAGATTATTCCCCCTGTTGCCTTCTGTATGAGGCCCTTTCCTCATCTTGGAGTCTGGCCTCCTCTGTCCTGGCCCCAGGCAGCTTGCAGCCCACCCACTTGACACTAGGGCTTCCTATTGGTGAGGTCCTCCATCTTCAGAACCAGGCATCAGACTCCAGAAGCTTTAGAATAACCTTGTCTGTGTTTATAAGTTCTGCTGGTATTTTGATAGAAATTGTGCTAAATCATTATATTCGTCTGGAGAAATGTAGCATCTTTATTATGTTGAGTCTTCCAATCCATGAACCTGGTATGTCTCTCCATTTATTAAGACCTTTGATTTCCTTAATCAGTGCTGTGAAGATTTTACCATATGTGTCTTGTACATGTTTGTTTGACTTATATCTAATATTTAATGATTATACATGGTATTATATTTTTAATTTCAGCTTCCATGTGTTCATTGCTAGTATATAGAAATGCAACTGATTTTCATATGTTTATTTTATATCCTGCAACTTTACTGAACTCAATTATTCGTTCCAGGGTTTTATTTATTCATTTTGGTAGATTTCTTGGAATTTTCTACATAGACAATCATGCTATCTGTATATGGGAAGTTTTATTTTTTCTTTCCCAAACTGAATGCCTCCCCCACCCCTTCCTTACCTTATTACCTCTTGCCATCTTGGCAATATTTCCTCCATTATGTTGAATAACAGTGGTGAGAGAAGACATCTTTGTTACTGATCTTTGAAGAAAAGCATTCAATCTTTCACCATTAAATACAAAGTTAGTTTTAGTTTTTTGTAGATGCTCTTTATCAAGTTGTGTTCTTATTTTTTTCTGGGAGTTTTTATCATGAATGGGTGTTAAATTTTGTCAAATGTTTTTTTTTTTTTTTTTGCATCAATTGATGTGCTCTTGTGATTTTTCTTTTCTAGCCTATTGATATGGTGGATTACATTAATTGATTTTCAAATATTGAACCAGGCTTGCATCCTTACAATAAACCCCACTTGGTCTTGGTATGTGATTCATTTTATAACTTGCAGAATTCTAGTGTTTTTATTTTGCTTTGTTTTTGAATTGGAGTCTCACTCTATCATCCAGGCTGGAGTGCAGTGGCATGATCCCAGCTACCACAGTCTCAACTTGTTGGACTAAGATGCTCCCTTTGCCTCAGCCTTCCAAGTAGCTGAAAGTACAGGTGTGTGCCACCACAGCCAGATCATTTTTTTTTTTAATTGTAGAGAGGTTGTCTCACTATGTTGCCCAGGCTAGTCTCGAACTCCTAGGCTCAGGTAATCCTCTCACCTTGCCCTCCCAAAGTGGGTTTATAGGCATGAGCCACCATGCCCAGCCTGTCAGTGCTTTGTTATGAATTCCTGGCATCTCTATTAATAGGGATATATTCTGTAGCTTTCTCTTTCTATGTGGTCTTTGTCAGGTTGAGTATAAGGGTAATACTGTTTCAGAAATAAGGTGGGAAGTATAACTTCTTTTCAACTTTCTAGAAAAGATTATGTAATATTGGTGTTCATTCTTCTTTAAATGTTCAGAATTCCCCAGTGAAAAAATTTGGCTTCAAAATTTATTTTGTGGGCAGTTTTTAAATTACAAATTCTATTTCTCTAATAGTTATAGGAGTACTCAAATTATGTATTTCATATGCACGGTAGTTTGTGCTTTTTAAAGAAATTCATAGCTGGGCTCGGTGGCTCAGCCTGTAATCCCGCCCTTTGGGAGGCAGAGGTGAGTGAATTGCCTGAGTCCGCGGGTTCGAGACCCACCTGGGCAACTTGGCGATACCTCATCTCTACAATAAATCAAAAAAATTAGCCGGGCGTGGTAGCATGTGCCTGTAGTTCCAGCTACTTGGAAGGCTGAGGCTCAAGGATTGCCGGGAGCGGCCACTGCACTCCAGTCTGGGTGACAGAGTGAGACTCCAACTGGAAAAAAAAAAAAATTCATCCTTTTTATTTAAGGCATGAAATTTGTGTATGTATCCTCTTGTTGTTTTTATATCTGTAGTTTCTGAGCTGACTGATCCCCTTTTTCTTTTTCTTTTTTTTGAGTTGGAATCTCACTCTGTCGCCCAGGCTGGAGTGCAATGGCACGCTCCTGGCCACCACAGCTTCAACCTGCTGGGCTCAGGCAGTCCTTCCACCTCAGCCTTCCAAGTAGCCGGAACTACATGAGCGCACTACCATGCCCAGCTAATTTTCTGATTTTATTGTAGAGACGAGGTCTCATCATGTTTCTAATCTGTGGGCTCAGGTAATCCTCTTACTTCAGCCTCCTAAAGTACTGGGATTATAGGCTTGAGCCACCATGCCCAGCCAGATCCCCTCTGAAATTGATAATGCATGTTTTCCATTTTATTCTTCCATCAGTTTTGCTGGAGGTTTGTCAGTTTATTAATCATTGTTTTATGTATTTTCTTCTATTTTAAAATTTTTCATTGATTTCTGTTTTTTAAAAAAATTTTCTTCCTTCTGCTTGTTTTGGATTTAGTTTGCTCTTCATTGTCTAGTTTCTTAAAATACTAGTTTCAATTATTGATTTGAGACTTTTTCTCTTTTGTAGTTTCCATGTGTTTAGAGATTTTCTTGTAATTTTTCTTTTATTTTTTAGTTTGACTCCATTGTTGTTGGAGAACACAGTGTGTGTGAGTTCAATTATTTTAAATTTGTCAGAGTTTGCTTTATGATCCAGGATATGGTCAATCTTGTTAATCATTCTGTGGGAACTGGAATACAACATATATTCTGCTGTTGTTGGGTGGAGAGTTCAGTAAATGTCAATTAGATCCACTTAGTTGATGATGTCGCTGAGTTTCTAACCTTGAGAATTTCTTGTATAGTTGTTGTATCATTTATTGAGAGAATGGTATTGAAATGTGCAACCATAATTGTACTTTTAAAAAGATTCTGGCTGGGCTCGGTGTCTCAGCCTGTAATCCCAGCACTTTGGGAGGCCGAGGTGAGTGGATTGTCTGAGCCCGCGGGTTCGAGACCTCATCTCTACAATAAATCAAAATAAGCCGAGTGTGGTAGCGCATGCCTGTAGTTCCAGCTACTTGGAAGGCTGAGGAGGAAGGATCGCCGGAGCCCAGCAGGTGGAGGCTGCGGTGGCCGGGAGCGGCCACTGCACTCCAGTCTGGGCGACAGAGTGAGACTCCAACTCAAAAAAAAAAAAGATTCTTACAGGGTCAGGTGCGGTGGCTTATGCCCATAATCCCAGCACTTTGGGAGGCTAAAGTGAGAAGATTGTCTGAGCTCATGGATTTGCGACCAATCTGAGCAGCTTGCCAAGATCTCATCTCTACAATAAATCAAAAAATTTGATCAAAAAAATTCTTACAGTTTTTGCTTCATGTATTTTGCAGCTCTGTAGTGTATTGTAAACACACTTAGGGCTGCTATGTCTTTGATTAAATTATCCTTTTATCATTATGTAATGTCCTTCTCTGTCTCTAGTAATTATCCTTGCTTCAAAGATCATTTTATTTGATATTAATATAGCCACATCTGTTTTATTTTGATTAATGTTTACATGACAAATTTTTTCTTATCCTTTTACTTTAAACCTGCCTATATCAATAGATTTAAAGTGAGTCTCGCCGGGCTCGGTGCTTCAGCTTGTAATCCCGCGCTTTGGGAGGCCGAGGTGAGTGAATTGCCTGACTCCGCAGGCTCCAGACCCGCCCGGGCAGATTGGTGAGACCGCATCTCTACAATAAATTAAAAAAATTAGCTGGGTGTGGTAGCGCGCTCCTGTAGTTCCAGCTACTTGGAAGGCTGAGGTGGAAGGATCGCCGGAGCCCAGCAGGTCAAGGCTGCAGTGGCCAGGAGCGTGCCACTGCACTCCAGTCTGGGCGACAGAGTGAGACTCCAACTGAAAGAGAGAGAGAGAAAGAAAGAAAGGAAGAAAGAAAGAAAGAAAGAAAGAAGGAAGGAAGGAAGGAAAGAAAGAAAGAAAGAGTCTCTTATAGAGTGAACATAGCTGCTTTAGGTATTTTAGTTCACTCTGCCGATCTCTTATTTGGTTTATTCAGACCATTTGCATTTAGTAGTAATTTTTTTCTTTATTGTAAAGATGTGGGGTTCAAGTCAGGGTTAAGTATACAAATGTTCATTATGCAGGTACCCTTAGTAGTAATTTTTACATTAAAAAAAAATCTACATTTTAAAAAGCCTGTACATTTTACAGGGTCTCACTCTGTTGCACAGAATGGAGTGCAGTGGTCCAATCTCAGCTCACTGCAGCCTCAACCTCCTGAACTCAAGAGATCCTCCCACCTTATCGTTCTGAGTAGCTAGGAATATAGGCACATGCCACCATGCTCAGCTAATTTCTTTCTTTCTTTTTTTTTTTTTTTTTCAGAAAGCAGAATTTATTGAGAGAACAGCAAAGCTCCCACAGTGGGAGGGGACCCAAGGAGGTTGCCTTAATTTTTTTTTTAATTACAATTATTGATATTTTAAGGCTTAAGTATGCTGTAGTATTTATGACTTTGTTCTCTCTAGTTTCTGTTTCCCTGTTTTTTTTGGTTTTTTTGTTTGTTTGTTTGTTTGAGTTGGAGTCTCACTCTGTCGCCCAGACTGGAGTGCAGTGGCCACTCCTGGCCACCACAGCCTCGACCTGCTGGACTCCGGCGATCCTTCCACCTCAACCTTCCAAGTAGCTGGAACTACAGGCGCGCGCTACCACACCCGCTAATTTTTGATTTATGTAGAGATGAGGTCTCGCCAAGTTGCCCAGGCGGGTCTCGAACCCGTGGACTCAGGCAATCCACTCACCTCAGCCTCCCAAATGCACGGGATTACAGGCTGAGCCACCGAGCCCAGCTGTTTCCCTGTTTTGTTTTTGTTTTGGGTTTTTACCTTCCTGTGGTGACATGAACATTTTTTTATTTTTTATTTTTTTGAGTCGGAGTCACACTCCGTCTCCCAGGCTGGAATGCAGCGGCATATACTCAGGGCCACAGCAGCTTCGACCCTCCTGAGGTGATCCCTCCACCTCAGTCTTCCAAGTAGATGGAATTACAGGCATGCGCTACCACGCTCGGCTAGTTTTTTTTTAATTTATTGTAGAGATGAGGTCTCACCATATTGCTCATGGTGACCTCGAACTCCTGAACTCAGGCAATCCTCTCGCCTTTGCCTCCCAAAGTGCTGGGATTATAGGCGCGAGCCACCATGCCCAGTCAGATTCGTTTTTTAAAAACTTATTTCCTATCAGAAACTTCTTTAGCCTTTCTTTCCAGGTTCTGGTAGTGACAAATTCTTAGTTTTCCTCCATCTGAGAGTGTTGTGATTTCCTCTTTATTCTTCAAAGTTTTTTTGAAGCCATCTCACTCTGTCACCCAGGCTGGAGTACAGTGATGAAATCTTGGCTCACTATAGCCTCAACTTCCCAGGGTCAAGTGATCCTCTCACCTCAGCCTCCCAAATAGCTGGGACCATAGGCATATGTTACCCCACATCTGGCTATTAAAAATAATTGTAGTGACAAGGGCTCACTATGTTGCCCTTGAACTAGTCAAAAACTCCTGGCCTCAAGCGATCCACCTGCCTCAGCCTCCCAAAATGTTAGGATTACAGACATAAGCTGCCACACCTAGCCCTAAGAAGGATATTCTCAATGACTATAGACTCCTAGGTTAACAGTGCTTTTCTTAGCACTTGAAAAATGCTGCGCCACTTTCTCTGATGTCTATGGTCTCTAATGAGAAATCTGTCATTCAAATGTTGGGGAATTTTCCCTATTGACAAGATGTCATTTCTCTCTCTGCTCTCAAGGCTTTTGTTTTGTCTTTAGTTTTCTTTTTTTTTAAGTAATTTTTTTATTATAAAGATGTGGGGTATGATTCAGGGTTAGGTGTACAAATGTAGATGATGCAGGTACCCTTGTTGATGAGGTATGCCCCTCCCTCCCCTAGCAGTTTCCCTCAACTGCCAATCCCACCCGCCCTCCCCTGACAGTTTCCCACTACTGCCAATCACTTTCTTATAGTATTATAATTGTTCAAGTTCGCTTGTGAGTGAGAACATATGGTACTCTGTTCTTTGTTTATGTGATGGATCACTGAGTATGATCAACTCTAAATCCATCCAAGTTGCTGTGAAGTCCATATGTTTGTCCTTCTTTATGGCTTAATAGTTTGAGAATTATGTGTTATCTTAATCTGCCCAGGCAGCCATAACAAAACACTATTGACCATGTGGTTTAAACAGAAATTTATCTCCTTAAAGTCCCAGAGGCTGAAAGTCTGGGATTGAGGTGCCAACATGGTTGAGTTCTGGTGAGAACTCTCTTCCTGGCTTGCAGATAGCCACCTCCTTGCTGTGTCCTCATGTAGTAGGGAGAGAGTGCAAGCTCTCTAGTGTCTTTTCCTGCAATAAAGGCACTGACGCCATCGTAAGGATCCCACCCTCATGGTTTTGTCTAAGCCTAATTACCTCCCATAGGCCCCCTCTCCAGATATCATCACATTTGGAGTTGGAATTCCAACATATTAATTGGAGCGTTCAAAATTCAGTCTATATCTGTGTCTTGGTATAGAATTATCTGGGTTTATCCTGTTTGGACTTACTCAGTTTCTTTAAAATTTAGGTTTATGGATTGTTTCTAAAAATGTGAGCAATTGTCGACCATTATTTCCTCAAATATTTTTCATCCCCACTTTTTCTTTTTTCTTTCTGAGATTTCAATGACACAAAAGTTAGATCTTTTGCTGCACTTACTTTCACTGGTACCTAAAATTCTTTGTCTTTTTGTTTGTTTGTCTTTTTTCTCTCTATATTGTCAATATTCTATCTTCATGTTTACTTACTTGTTCCTCTGTCTTCTCTATTCTACTTTTGAGCTCATTCGTTGCATTTTAAATTTTTAGTTGTTGTATTTTTTTCTCCACTTACTTCTTTATATCCTTTCTTTCTTTCTTTCTTTCTTTCTTTCTTTCTTTCTTTCTTTCTTTCTTTCTTTCTTTTTTGAGTTGGAGTCTCACTCTGTCACCCAGGCTGGAGTGCAGTGACATGCTCACAGCCACCTCAGCCTCAAACTGCTGGGCTCAGGTGATCCTTCTGCCGCAGCCTTCCAAGTACCTGAAACTACTACAGGTGTGCATCACCACACTTAGCTAATTTTTTTATTTACTGTAGAGGCGAGGTCTCGCCAAGCTGCCCAAGTTGGTCTCGAACCCCTGAGCTCAGACAATCCTTTCGCCTCCGCCTACCAAAGTGCTCGGTTACAGGTATGAGCCACCGTACCTGGTTATATCGTCTATTTCTTTGCTGAGAATTTCTATTTTTCATTTGCTTCAAGCATATTTGCAATTACTTGTTAAGGCATTTTTACCATGGCTACTCTAAAATTCATATCAGGTAATTCCAGCATCTGTGTCCTCTCAGTGTGGGGGTCTTTTGATTATCTTACTTATTCAAGATGACATTTACCTGGTTATTGATATAAGTGTTTTCCAATTATGTTCTGGGTATTTTAGGTCATGAGGGCCTGGATCTTATCAATCTTGTGTGTTAGCAGGTGGTGGATTTGTGAAAGAGCTGCTAGCAAGTGCAGCTGCAGTCGCATGCCCAAAATGGAAAGAGTGAAGTTAAACCTGACCAGAACTCACAAACTGCTCAGCCTGATAAGACGTGAATGAAAAATTACAGGACAAATGTGTGAGAAAGTCAAATAATCACAAGATTTTTCCCTGCAGCTGATGAGCTTACACCACAATTAGCAACATGTTTGCTGAATTTATTCCTAAGGATGATGAGAACCTTGCAGTGACTAAAACTGTGGTTGTGACCAGGGAGTCTATGACAGGCATGATAAATGATTAATTTTGAGTACTGAGAAAAATCTGAGAAGTTTGATATGTGCTGGTGGAAATTGATATGGAAGGGCTTATTGGAATAGTTGGTATTGATACTGGGCTTGCTACAAAACTTAAATCAAGGTGGCTTCATCTTGGCTGAGGCAGGAAGATCGCCTGAGGCCGGAAGTCTGAGATCAGCCTGGGCAAAATAGCAAGACATTATCTCCACAAATAATTTCTAAAATTGCCAGGCATGGTGGCACATGCTTGTAATCCCAGCTACTTGGGAGGCTGAGGTGGGAGGATTGCTTGTGCCCAGGAATTTGAGGCTGCAGTGAGCTATTATCACACCAATGTACTCAAGGCTGGGTGACAGAGAGAGATCCTGTCTCAAAAAAAGGAAAAAGTGGCTTAATCTCACATGTAGGTGGGGCTTGTACCCATTCTTGGCATCATTCTCCAGAAACCTCAAGCAAATCAGAATCGTGGAGGGTGAGGCCTGAGGATGGACCAGCTCTCTCAATGGGCTAGCATGGTGCACTGAAGTGAAATCAGACACACCTTTCCTTCTCTACCCACTCACATCAATTTCCTACTTGAGAATGACCTCTGTTTTTGTCCCCACCAACAAAGCATAATCTCACAGTGCAGCAATCCTGGTGGCTGCCTCACCCTGAAGCCCCAAAGACTGGTCTCTCCCTCTCCCTGCTCAGCCAGGAGCAGGAGTGTAGCCCTTGGCCACCTGGCACTTCCTTGCAGGACTGGACTACCAGCTGGCACCTCCAAAGCCAGGACTTTCTTTGAGGATCCCTCCTCCAGGCAGCTGCTCCAAGTCTGGCCCTCCTTCAGATAAATCCAAGAGTGAGAAATCAGACTGATAGTAGGAGGAGGATGAGGAAGATGTGGTGTATGAGGGGGTATAAAAAAAAAACCAGAATTATTTTTTGGAAGGGGGGTCCCTTGTAGTGCGGGCTTCCCCTGCTAAGTATGTGTTCTAGGAACCATCAGCATCAGTGCACCAACCAGTGTTGTTGTGAGAATCTGCTTTTCGCTACAGTGAATTTTTTGGAGATTCTTTCAATGTGTTTGTCCAATTCATGATGGATGGTTTATGAATGCACCTGCCCATACTGCGCTTTTGGTCAAAAACTGCTGAACAACAAAAACTGCTGCTTTTGGTCAAAAGCAGCATGACCTTCGTGCCACACCCTCCCTACTCACTCAATCTCATCGCAAGTGATTTTTGTTTGTTTGTTTGTTTTCCAGATGGAAAAAGTCCTCAAAGGGAAACATTTTGCTGATGTGGGAGAGGTGAAACAAACAAACAAAAAAAGCAGAAGCACTAAAAGGCATCAAAATGAATGGGTTCAAAAACTGTTTTGAATGGAAAAAGAGTCTCAAAAGGTGTATTGCATCAGTCAGAGAGTACTTTGAAGGTGACTGAAGATGAAACATGCAAGAATCAATACACAATTTTTTATAAATAAATAGTGGGTGTTTTTGGTTCCCCCTACGTATACACAACGTGGTATATATACATAATGTATTATACTATTTAGCCATAAATATTATTGGAATACTATTTAGCCTTTAAAAAGAATGAAATCATGCCATCTGCAACAACACGGATGAAATCAGAGAGCATTGTGTTAAATGAAATAAGCCAAGCACAGAAAGACAAATATTACATATTCTCAGTCATATGTGGAAGCTAAAAAAAAAAACTGATCTCATGGAGATAGAGAATAGAATTACAGATACCAGGAAGGGTGTGTGGGTGGGAGGGGAGATGAAGAGAAGTTGATTGATGGGTACAAACATACAATTAGATAGAATAAGTGAGCCCCAGTATTCTATCACAGAGTAGGGTGACTATGGTGAGCAATATTGTGTAGTGTATTTCAAAGCAGCTAGAAGAGGACTTGAAATGTTACCAACACATCGAGATGATAAGCACTTGAGGTGATGGATACCCCAAATACCTTGACTTGATTATTACACATCCTATGCATGTAGCAAATACTTGTACCCTGTAAACATATGCAGACTAGTCTATAACCAAAAAATAAGCAAATAGAAATGAAAACACCATGGTAAGTCGAGAGAGAGAGAGAGAGAAAGGCCACAGAAGAAAGGAAACACTTTCTATTTTTAGCACATTAATGATACTTCAGTTGAGCAAGGAGCCTGCATTCTCATTTTGACCTGGACTCCACAGTTTGTGTGGCTGGCCCTGTTTTTTCTCCCACTCAAGGCTGTGAGCAACACTGCTCTGACCATGCCACTTCCCAGTGGTTTCCAAACAGGTGTGGTCAACTGGTCACAACAGCCATGCCCACCTCCTCCTCCTGGGTCTTCCACCTGCAGAAGCAAGACAATGGGAAACTCCACTTCCCAGATTCCATTGCAGCTGGGGTTCTGCATATGAATGTTTTAAATATTAAATTGAAGATGATGATAATATATCAGATACATATAGCATCAATCTCTTTTTTAAGAGCTTTAAATTTATCTCATTTAATAAGCACGGCAGGCCGGGCTTGGTGGCTCAACCTGTAATCCCATGCTTTGGGAGGCTGAGGTGAGTGGATTG
>NW_007245740.1:318433-319550 GCF_000164805.1 Carlito syrichta
CCTGAGCCCAGCAGGTCGAGGCTGTGGTGGCCGGGAGCAGCCACTGCACTCCAGTCTGGGTGACAGAGTGAGACTCCAACTCAAAAAAAAAAGCACTGCAGCCTATGAGATAAGTACTATTATCCCCACTTTACAGAGGAGCAAACCGAGTCACAGAAAATTAAGTGACCTGTGCAATGTCTTGTGGATAGCTAGTGGCAAACTGATTCAAGTCCAGACTGTCGGGCTCATACCTGTGCTCTTGGCCCCAGCACCACATGGCTTGGCACAAGACTTGGCAGATGGAAGTGGCAGGGGCATCTTCCGGCAACTTTCAGCAGTTTTCTTTTGGAAAGCAAAATCTTACACCAACGTGGAAGCTTTGGGAGTGTTGTCACAGTCTTCAGCTTTCGTATGTGTCAAGAGGCCTGAGAAGCAGCAGGGTTGGTGGGCCTGAACCCCTATACCAAAACCACAGCAGGGCAGGGGCTTTAGAACTCAGAATTCCTGGGGCTGTCCTCTGACTCCTCACATTCCTTCCTGTCCAAAGGTGGCCCACACATGCTATGGTGTCCCTCCAGAAGGCCCAGCCTGGCATGTGCGCTCCATGTATCTTAATTGAAAAGATCATTTCCTGAAATTCCTGTTCTGCTTCCCCTTGGGTAGGCTGCTTCCCACTAGGAGTTTCCTTATCTAATTCTTGGTGCACTGGGGCAGGTGCTCCCATCCATATACTGCAAATGGAGAAGCCAGAACCTAGTGAGGGGAGACCACTGGCTGCTAACCACATCCTGCTTGCTCCAGCGGAAGGCGGATCCCATGCCAAGTGCAGCTGCTCTGCACGAAGTCCACAGCATTTGAACTGGAAACCAACTCTCTTTAAAACATGGGGTTTGAAACACACAGGCCATAAGAGATAAGATAGACAAGCGGGACCTCATTAAACTGACAAGCTTCTGCAAAGCCAAAGAAACCATCAGAGAGCAGGGAGCCAGCCTACAGACTGAGAAAAAGCATTTGCCAACTCCAGGTCTGACAAAGCCTTAACATCTTGGATCTACAAGGAACTCAAATGTGCTGAAAAGAAAAAAACAAGCAACCCCATTATAAAATGGGCAAAAGATATGAACAGATACTC
>NW_007245740.1:319963-328982 GCF_000164805.1 Carlito syrichta
AGTCAATATCTGTCTGGGGACGGGGAGACACCCCTTATCAACAAGGGTGCCTGAACGATGTATATTTGTATACCTAACCCTTAACTGTACCCCACAATTTTAAAATAAAAATATTGATTTAAAAAAAAAACATGGGGTTTGGGGGAAGTCCGCTGTCAAACTAATTTGAGAAAATATTTAGGACAATACTATTTGAGATGAGGCTCTATTTAACTACACTACACTGAACTCTATGGAACATAAATCCCCTGGAAACCGTGTGAATGTCTCCAGCAGTCAGTTTAGGGGAGGCATCCTCCGTCTTTTGTTGGTAGCATGGAGACGACCAAAAGCTGGATCTGAGGACAAGCTCTTCTCTCATGTCCATGGAGCACAAGGATGGGCACCAAGGATGTTCACACACCACAGGCCTGGGTGTGTGGCATTATTATCAAGCTGATGAACTGCCAAGTGTGTTCTATCCTTCTTCCTCGACAAAGACCCCATCATCATGATCGCAAAGGCCTGGTGAAATGGAAAATTCCAGAACTCCTTGGCATTGAAGGCATCAGCATGGCAGCCCAGAGAGAGCTCAGCCCTGCCCGCACCACTTTGCATCACCCAAGCCTGGCTCTTTCTCATGCCCTCTGGGAAACCTCACGTGCATGGCTGTGGACACTCAGGGAGAAACTCTGCCCACATTCCTGACAAACAGCTGGCTGCTGATTGGCCAACTCTGAAGCCTCTGAGTATGCACACCCACTCCCCCCCCCCCACTTTGTGGTTCAATGTCAGGAGGCAGAGGCAGCGAAAAAGTCCTCGGGGGCCCTGAGAACAGGATCCACACTGGTTAGTAAGGAGCTCTGAGGTTGTAGGAACTGGAGTATGGTCTATGGTCTAGAAAGGGGAGAGCATGACCCCTTGTCCAGTGGAGAGGAGCATAGCCAGACCATGGGCCCAAGGCAGGCTCTCCATCCTAATGCCAAGGACAGAACTCATTCTGATGCGCTTCCTTTCTTTTTTTTTGAGTTGGAGTCTCACTCTGTCACCCAGACTGGAGTGCAGTGACCGCTCCCGGCCACTGCAGCCTCGACCTACTGGGCTCTGGCGATCCTTCTGCCTCAGCCTTCCAAGTAGCTGGAATTACAGGCACGCGCTACCATGCCCGGCTGATTTTTTTATTTACTGTAGAGATGAAGTCTCGCCAAGTTGCCCAGGTGGGTCTCGAACCCGCGTGCTCAGGTCATCCACTCACTTCAGCCTCCCAAAGCGCAGGATTACAGGCTGAGCCACCGAGCCCGGCTGCGCTTCCTTTCAGCTGTGTGAGGGCACACCATGCTGGAAAGCAGCAGCATCACATGGTTTTAACTGTCTCCTGGGAGAGCTGATCTGTGGTGGGCTTTCTATATTAAAATGTTGAACCTCAAATATTGGAATGCTTATGCCTCCACAGCAAAGAGAACTTTGGAAGGCTGTTTTATCCAGTTGACTCTTTCTGTCTTTGTTTCCTACAAAGAAATTGAAAATTGTGATGCATGCTCTAGAAGGATTTTCAAATTAAAATTCTGTCTATAAACTCAAGTGAATAAAATTTTTAAAATCCTGTCAGAGTGCATTGGCTGTTTAGCACGAACATATCATCAGAATTCAAGGAATGACAGTGCAAAATGTGAAAAATCTAGAATAAACCATTGTTCCTAGAAAGCAAAAAGCCTCTCAACTGTAGATGATAATAAATCTAATTTTATTGTAGTGAAAAAAATCATGAAAACTAAGTAATCAAAGAATTAATCAGAATATTATTCTTACTAAATATGTTATACGGGGCACCACTATGACATCATAGCAACCAAAAGGTGAAAAATCACAGGTTTCAAACGCTTTATCACCTCTCTCCTTCTTGTTCATGCCATCAAACATTAGAGAGGACCCTGCCTCCCACAAGACACAGATGCTCATAAAGGAGCATCACACTTACTCTATATTGAAAGTTAGCTGGGCATGCCACATCATAGAGCTAAGGATGTTGTCTTAGTTTGCTTTGTGATGCTATAAAGGAATACTTGAGGCTAATTTATAAAGAAAAAGGTTTACTGGCTCACGGTTCTGATGACTGGAAAGTTCAGAATTGGGCATCTGTTCCTGGTGAGTCCTCGGGCTACTTCCCCTCATGGAGGAAGGTGATGGGGAGTCGGCTTCTGTGCAGGGATCATATGGTGAGAGACGAAGCAAGAGAGAAGAGGGAAGTGCTAGCCTCTTTCTAACAACCAACTCTCGTGAGAATTATTAAAGCAAGAACTCCCTCACCTCGAGGGAGGACATTAATCTTTACTGAGGAATCCACCCCATGACACAAACACCTCCCATTAGGTCCCACCTCCAGCATTGGGGATCACATCTCAACATGAGATTTGGAGGGGATGAAGATCCAACCCACAACAAGTGTAAAGAAGCCTGGATAGATGAATTCCAGGAAGTACCAAGCCTCTCTTGGGAGAAAAAAGACTCAGGGCAAAGGGCAGCTCTCATTTCTTCAGGGGGGTAGAAAAAGGAAGCAGGGGGGAACTTGAACACACATTTAATAACTGCATGTGGACTGGCATATGGTTAGAATCCCAAGGAGCCCAGGCAGAGTTAAGCCTGCTTCTCTTTGCTACCAAGGCCGAGGCAGGAGAGGCAATCTGAGAGAACACCCTTCCAGATGTGAGACCTTTGCCGAGTACCTTCCACTACTTTCTGAAGTCAAGGGATAGGACACAAGGGAAGAGGGAGCGATCCTGAGTTACAGAAAGCTGAGGATGGGACTGGAAAGCAAACAGTGACTCCGACAGTGGTCAGCTGGGCTGTGAGGCTGAGAGAAATCCCCGTTTAAAAAGTTGGTGACCAGACTGTGAAACTTGAAGAGACCTCAGAGTCTCACTAGTGCTCAGACACCACATCCTGCTGCAGGGTAAGTTGCAAAATATAGCTCGTGGTGAACTGAATCCAGTTAAAGTCTTGACAGAGCTCAGAGTCAGCTCAACTACAGAGTAGGTTGGTCTGTCCCTTCACACAGTAGCCTGATCAAAGAACAAGCATGTCCTTTTGGGTAGATAATATAATTTACTCTGTCTCTATGAATTTTTATCCATAATGAGCAGCATCAATGAAAAAGTACAAGACACATGAAGAAGGAAGAAATGTGATCTACCATCAAGAGAAAGCAACAGTTAACAGACATTGGCATAGACATTGTAGCTAGCAGAAAGGAATGCTAAGCATAATTAATATGATAGAGAATGTAATAGAAAAAGTGAACAACAGGCATGAACAAATGGTAAATTTCAGCAGATAGATGAGAACTATAAAAAAAGGACCAAATGGAAATCCTAGAAATGAAAAATATGGTATCAGGAATGAAGAATTAATTGAATGACAGCAAAGAATCCGTAAATTTGAAGACAGGGAAATAGAAATTGTCCTAATTGAAACACAACGAGAAAAAAATCTGAGCTCAGCCAGGCTCGGTGGCTCAACCTGTAATCCCGCACCTTTGGGAGGCTGAGGTGAGTGGATTGCCTGAGTCCACGGGTTCGAGACCCACCTGGGCAACTTGGTGAGACCTCATCTCTACAATAAATCAAAAATCAGCAGGGCGTGGTACCGCGCGCCTGTAATTCCTGCTACTTGGAAGACTGAGGCGGAAGGATCACTAGAGCCCAGTGGGTCGAGGCTGCGGTGGCCGGGAGCGGCCACTGCACTACAGTCTGGGCGACAGAGTGAAACTCCAACTCAAAAAAAAAAAATCTGAGCTCTGTGGGACAATGTCAAATGGGCTAAGGAAAGTATAGTTTGGCTCCCAGAAATACAGGAGAATGATAAAGGAAATAAAATAATATTTGAAGAGATGACTGGTCAAGAATTTTCCAAAATTAATGAAAGACTTCAACCCACAGACCAAAGATGCTCCCTAAACCCCAAGTGGGATAAATACTGAGAAAAATTATACCTGGGTACATCAGAGTCACGCTGCTTAAAAACAAAGATTTAAAAAAAAAAAAAGCAAGAAAGTAGCAATAGAAAAATGGTGAAGAAAAAAAAAATTCTCATCAGAAACAATAGAGACCAGAGGGCAATGAAACATCTTTAAAGTGCTTAATGAATAAAAGTGGCACTTCAGAATTTCATATCCAGCAAAAACCTCCTTCAAAATGGAGGTGAATAAGACACGCTCCGATCAGAGAGTTCACTTCCAGCAGGCCTGCACCACAAGAGATGCTGAAGGAAACTCTGAAGGCTGAAAGGAACTGAGTAGTTGGAAGGTAGGGTTCATATGATAGAATGAGAGAGCAAAAGACTAAGTACATGGGGGAGACCCCCCAAAAAACAGAATTATATTCTGGACAGTGGGCCACTTACAGTGCAAGCTTCCTCCTCTAGCTAAGTGTTCCAGGAACCCATCAGCATCAGTGAACCAGCTAGCATTGTTGTGAGAGACTATGTTCAGCTTCAGTGAATTTTGTTGAGGCTGACAGGTGATAGTTTCCTTCCACCATGACAATGTACCTGCCCACACCGCGCTGAGGGTTCACCTTCAAGGTACTCTCTGTTTGAGGCAATACACCTATCAAGACACTTTTTCTACCGCTCAAAACAGTTTTTGAACTCAGCAATGTTGATGCCATTTAGTGCTCCTGCTGTTTTTTGTTTCACCTCTTCCATATTGGCAAAACGTCTCCCTTTGAGGTCTTTTTTCAGTTTTTGACCAAAAACAGCGTGATCCCCATGCCCCACTTTCCCTATTCACCCGGTCTCACCTTGAGTCATTTTTTTGTTTGTTTGTTACCTCAGATGAAAACAGTCCTCAAAGAGAAAAGTTGCGGAAAAGGTGTGCGGATGTGGAAAAGGTGAAACAAAAACAGCAGAAGCACTAAAAGGCATCAAAATGAACAAGTTCAAAAACTGTTTTGAGCAGTGGAGAAAGTGTTTTTGTTTTTGTTTTGTTTTGAGTTGGAGTCTCACTCTGTCACCCAGACTGGAGCACAGTGGCCGCTCCCGGCCTCCGCAGCCTCGACCTGCTGGGCTCCGGCGATCCTTCCGCCTCAGCCTTCCACGTAGCTGGAACTACAGGCGCGCACTACCACGCCCGGCTAGTTTTTTGACTTATTGTAGAGATGAGGTCTCCCTGCCCAGGCAGGTCTCGAACCCGCGGGCTCAGGCAAAGAAAGTGTTTTAAACAGAGAATACTTTGAAGGTGACTGAAGTTTAAAAATGTAAGAATCAATACACAATTTTTTATAAATTCGAGGTTTTTGGGGTCCTTCCTCCCCTGTATGTGAGTAAATGTATAACACCTTTATTTATTCCAGAGAGAGAGAGAGAGAGAGAGAGAGAATGGAAGTTATTGTCTACCTATCAATCTAGAGATTCTTTCTCTTCTTTCTCTAAGACTATTGGTTGCTTCAGGCAAAAATAACAAATTCTGTTGGGTTTAGGGTATAATGGAAGGAAAAAATACAAGACAACAGGAGCACAAAGGGTAGGAGGGAATGAAACAAAACGATACTGATAAGGTTCTTCTTTTGTGACACAGCAGATTATTTGAGTATGGACTGTGATGTATTAAAGGTGTATATAGTAACCTCTAGAGCAACTCTGAAAAATAACACGAGAGTATAGCTTAAAAATTTATAGAAGCCAGGCGCAGTGGCTCACTCCTGTAATTCCAGCACTTTGGGAGGTGGAGGCGAGAGAATTTCGTGAGCCCAGGGGTTCAAGATCAGCCTCGGCAATTTGGTGAGAACTCGTCTCTACAATAAATCAAAAAAATTAGCCAGGTGTGGTGGCACACACCTGTGGTTCCTGCTACTTGGAAGACTGAGGCAAAAGGATCACCTGAGCCCAGCAGGTGGAGGCTGTGGTGGCTGTGAGCATGCCACTGTACTCCAGCCTGGGCAACAGAGGGAGACTCCAACTCAAAAAAAAAAAAGACCAGGCTTGGTGGCTCAGCCTATAACAGCACTTTGGGAGGCCAAAAAATTAGCCAGGTGTGGTAGCACACACCTGTAGTTCCGGCTACTTGGAAGGCTGAGGTGGAAGGATCACTGAAGCCCAGCAGATTGATGCTAGGGTGGCCGTGAGCATGCCACTGCACTCTAGCCTGGGGAACGGAGTGAGACTCCAACTCAAAAAAAAAATTTTTATAGAAGACAGAGAACTAAATACTACAAAACAAAAACCCACCCGATTCAAGCATATGAAGGAAGACCCCCCTAAAAAAAACCCAGAATTCATTTACTTTTTAAAATGTGAACTTATTCTTACATGTTTTAACTTCAAGTTGCCTTCAAAGTACTTTTCATTTGATGCAATACACCTATTGAGATGATTTTCCCACTGCTCAAAACAATTTTTGAACTCTTCAATTTTGATACCTTTCAGTGTTTCTGCTGTTTTTTGTTTCATCTTTTCCACATCAGCAAAACATTTCCATTTGAGGACTTTTTTCATTCCGGGAAACAAAAAAGTTGCTCAGGGTGAGATCGGATGAATAGGGAGAGGGTGCACGGGGGTCATGCTGTTTTTTATTAAAAATTGCTGAACAGTCAGCGTGGTGTGGACAGGTGTGTTGTCATGGTGGAAGAACCAGTCTCTTGTGCCACAACTCAGACATTTCTTCCACAAATCATCAGGCAACCTTCTCAATACTTCCAGATAAAAACTTTCGTTGATTATTTGATCCAGAGAAACAAACTCTGAGTGTACTACAAAGAACTTGCCCTCCAAAACGTAATCCTGGTTTTTTGTGTTTTTTTTTTCCCCTGGGTGGAGTCTCCCTTTGTATTTCTCCACTTATTTCGATCTCATTCAATTCCTCTCAAACGTGTTGTAGGTTTTGACATTGAAGTCTTCTGTCTTTGCTTAGACACATTTCAAACCTCGATGTTTTTGATGCTATGTGGATAGAATTTTTAAGTTTTCTTTCCAACGGTGGCTAATATTAGAGATACACAATGGATCTTTGAAGTTCTGACTGTATGTCACTTGTTGCCCAGCAAACTGCCTCAGATTACACCCTTGGCCGAAGGCATTTCTCATCCTTCTCCAGGCTCCACGGGGTCAGGTGTTAAGATCAGCCCTAAGGTTGCTGTCCCAGGAGCCCACGCAGGGCCGGGGGTGCGGCGCCCCACGCCCCGCCCCATGCACTCCCATTTGAGTGGGCAGAGAAGGGGATGGAATCACTCTGGGGAGCGATGGTGGTCTTCAGGCCCCACCTTCCAAGTGGGCGGGGCGCACTGTGAATCCCTCCCTCCTGATAACCCAGTTCTGCCCCCACCCGGAGCCCACCCTCTTCTCTTGGAACGTCACTAGGACGGTGAGAGCGGATATAAATATGTCAGGAGGAGAAACAGTCTCCTATCTGCGTACCCCAGATCCATTTTCCCAGACACCCACCACAGGGGGCACTGTGGAGAAATCCACATCAAAAGTGAATTGATGGCAAATAATTACCTTGTGGATCAGAAAATTTCAGGAACCTTCATTATTGTCTTTCCTAAGCAAGGCGAGGAATTTGAACAAAATCATTTCACTATCAAAACTACCTCTGTTTAGCTTGGCACAGTGGCTCATGCCTGTAATCCCAACACTTTGGGAGGTGGAGGCGAGAGGACTGCCTGAGTCCAGTGGTTTGAGACCGACCTGGGCAACATGGTGAGACCGAGACCTCATCTCCACAATAAATCAAAATATTAGCTGGGCATGGTGGTGCACGCCTATAGTTCTAGCTACTTGGAAGGCTGAAGCGGAAGGATCGCCTGAGCCCAGCAGGTCAAGGCTGCCGTGGTCGTGAGTGTGCCACTGCACTTCAGCCTGGGTGAGTCTCACAGAGTGAGACTACGACTCAAAAACAAAACAAAAAACGACCTCTGTTTCAAGACAAGAAATGAGGAGCTGCTCTTCCAGAAGGCTAGGAGGCATCTGTGGAATACAGTCTGAAGAGTCAAATTCCTCCAGACAGACTGGTCCGGTGAAGTCTCCTAGAGCCACTGGGAGTGGCTCCCTGCTCCCTGCAGCCTGGACCCCCCAGCCTGAATCTTCCTGCAGGAGCCACTGAGGGGCCTTGATGCTTGCTACCTGTCAACTTGCTGTCATCATCATTTTGCCCAGGACAGTGCAAAACACTCCTGTGAGTAGGACAGTCCCCTCTTCACCTCTCTTAGGAGGATGGAAGATGCTTGTTTAAAAACTGTTCAAGACAATGATTTGCATCTGGGGCACAGGCGAGCGCAGTATTTCGAATGACAGGCTGTTCCAAATGCTTTCCTCTCAGGATCATGTTTCTCTGTGGCCCAAGAGTGAGGAACAAGGTATGGTGTGAGCACACACACACAGCCAGTCAACAACTGTGACAAAAACAAGCCTGACGTCTGTGGCAATGGAGAGAGTGACGTGCTTCATTCATGAGAGAGATCACAAAGGATATGTTTTTATTAAAGAATAATTTCATGAGAACCAATTGATGTGGACATCTCCCAGCATAGCTTAAATGACATGCAAAGCAAATCGGGCATTTTGTGATAAATGGCAAAATCAGGTTTTCCACAGCGACGAGAGATGTGGCGTCTGAGGTGTCTATGAGGTCCTCTATAAAGCAGTTGCCAGAATAGCAGAGATAGAGCTGCCTGCAGTCTGCGAGCCCAGAGTGACGGCTTGATTAGAGCTGCCTCCCTGCAGCAAATTACATTCACTAACACTTCTGCTGCTTGCCTTCAAAGCCATTATTCATATAATTATTCCTATCATGCAGCAAGTCCCTGGTTTAACTTCTAAAGATACATCATTACAGGTTTAACTCCCATTTTCCGTGAGATCTATAGTGGTGAAACTATGTCATCATGGAACATCAATATTTGTGCACTTAATGTACCAGGTTTATTCAGGTTTTGACCACGCTGGGTCAGAATGTGCTGACCTTGCAAGCATTTTTAAAAACATGTGTTTGAGGCCGGGCTCGGTGGCTCAGCCTGTAATCCCAGCACTTTGGGAGGCCGAGGTGAGT
>NW_007245740.1:329002-331801 GCF_000164805.1 Carlito syrichta
GGCCGGGAGCGGCCACTGCACTCCAGTCTGGACGACAGAGTGAGACTCCAACTCAAAAACGAACAAACAAAAAAATAAAATAAAATAAAAACATGTGTTTGAGAACTAGTCCTTCTCCTTCACCCTGCAGCTATGCCCCCACCCTTCAAGCTCAGGATGCCCATCCACTGCCCAGAGGAGGTGCCCGCGGGGTGAGGGCGTCTCCGTGTGTTCCTTCTGTACCGATTCCCTCTGTCCCCTCCCCTCCCCTCTTGCCTGGGGTGTGTTTGGGCGACACACAGTCAGTGACAATTTGAGCACACCCTGGATATGACCTCAAGCAGGGGTTGGAGTCTGGGGAGTGGCCAACTCAGGGTGTCCTCCTCCCCTCAGGCTCCGGCTGAGTCCGACTGCCAACCACATCTTGCAGCCATGTACGGTGAGTGTTGTCTTGCACCCTCCCTGGAAGCAGTCATCATCCCCCCGGACTGTCTCAGACAAGATCGGGCGCACCTGAACCAAGACCCATAACTGTGGTTATCTTTAGTCCACCTTTAGGTTATCTTTGGGTCCCTTTAATTCATTATAAAACGAAGAAGCCCACCCCTAAAAAGAATTCGCAGACATTTCGAGTACAGGCGCCGTCTGGGTAAGCGCGTTCTCCCAGTGCGCCTGTGCACTAGAAGCCTCACCCTTTTCTGCTGAACCCTGCTTTCCCCTCCGTGTGTGATGCTCTGTAGCCCGCTTGCCTCGTACAGTGGGGAGCAGTTTTATCTCCCGTTCAGCCGGCTGCTTCTGAACTACCTTCCCCTTACGTTCCCCAATACAGCCCATGTCTTGTTCATTGTCTCCGGGTCATTTCTTCGGTCTCTCGAACATTGACAATGCCTTCCCTTTGGGGGTTTTTGGGGGTCCGGCACTGCAGGGTGCTCACAACTTCGGGCATTATTTGGAGAGCATACCCTCCGCACACCTCTGTAAACGGACTGTGGAGTGGGTCATTGATTCCCTCAGGGTCCCTCGTCCATACTGTAGTAAGCCAAGAACGGGTTTCTTCTCGATTTTCCAGGAAAGATGGCTTTGCAAATGCGTATCACAGACGCCAGACATCAGCCAGAGGCTGCCCCTGGCCCTCGCACTTGAAACTGTCCCTGCAAAGTTGACAGGAATGACCAGCCGGGCTCTGGACAGAAATATGGCTGAGCATTCAAAAGGCTGCACTTGGGCCACCTACTTGTTGCTGAAATCACTAGATGCTGGCCGTTTACATCCGCGTGATTCTTGTAGACAAAATCTCTGACCTAAGGGTCATGAGACTGCTGAGGAATTGATTTGCATCCCCATGGCTCCTTTAGATGGGATCTCTGGTGCCAGAATCATGAGGCTTTTGTCTAAGAATTGCTAAAGATGTTTTTCAGATCCCGAATTCCAGCAACCAATTTGGAGCCCCCACAAAAGAACGGAATCCTGGTGAGAATCAGCATCTCCTTTTCCCTGTCCCGTGACCTCATCCTGCAGCCTTCCAGCATTCCATACTCTCCACATTTCAGCCTGTTCCAAATGCTTAAAAACCCTAGCCCCAACCTCCTGGGCACATGGATTTGAAGTTCCCTCCCATCTCCTCATTTGGGGTCCTACAATTAAACCTCTTTCTCGGCAGCAACCTGGTATTTCAGTGCAGACTTGTCATGTGCATGGGCAGCAGGCCAGTTGTAAGTACAAACACACCGGGGAGTCTTGCCACATCTAATGAGGCATGGAATAGACTCGAGTGTGCACTGTAGTCCCAAGAGAAGAGGGGGTCTCTCCAACTGCAATTCTGTCCTCCTGCCTGGCTCTAGGACCCCACCCACCTGCCCTGTGGCTCTAACCACTCCCATACACCAAATCCAGCCTGTTCCTTGCCGTGGACTCCTCTTTAGTGGCATCTTCAAACGTGCGCAGGTCCCTCCCCAGCTCCACTGCCCTGCATCCACTGTGGTCCATCTCTGCTCCTCTGTGGCCAGATTCCTGGAGGATCTGTCATATCCCTTTTTGCACTTCAACTCATGAGCCAGCCCACTTGGCTGCAGGGTGTGGTACCCTGATGTCCTGCCCCCAGCTCTGCCTCTGGACTCAATCATTCGGCCTCTACTGGGGTGTGTTTGGGCGACACACGTCAGTGACAATTTGAGCACACCCTGGATATGACCTCAAGCAGGGGTTGGAGTCTGGGGAGTGGCCATCTCAGGGTGTCCTCCTCCCCTCAGGCTCCGCAAACAAACCACATGATCCAGGATTAAATGCAGGGTCCAGGATTAAATCCACTTTCTCTTCCTACCTTCTAGTCCACCTGCCATGCCCATGGACCCAAACATCCCCACCTCAACCTGCCCACCAGTCCTGTCCCATCCTCTGTCTCCCACCTGATCGGGCCACTATCATCTTATCTCTAGACTACTCCAAGAATCTGCTACAAACATGCAATATCTTTGCTGCATTTTCTGATTACATACATACAGCAAAGTTAATAAAAGTTCAGACACTACAGAAATGCACAAGATAGAGAGGAAGAGATCACCAAAATCTCATCTCCAGATAAACTTTTTCTTGTACATACCCCAATCTGGTTACTGTTGTGTTGATTTTGAAAAAAAATGAGGCCGGGCTCAGTGGCTCAGCCTGTAATCCGCGCTTTGGGAGGCCAAGGTGAGTGAATTGCCTGAGCCTGCAGGTTCAAGGCCTGCCTGGGCAACTTGGCGAAACCTCATCTCTACAATTAATCAAAAAATCAGCCGGGCGTGGTAGCGCGTGCCTGTAATTCTGGCTACTTGGAAGGCT
>NW_007245740.1:331898-338904 GCF_000164805.1 Carlito syrichta
ACTCCAGTCTGGGCAACAGAGTGAGACTCCAACTCAAAAAAAGAAAAAAAAGAAAAAAAATGAAATCATACTTTCCTAGAGCTGCTGTAACAAAATTGGTGGTTTGAACAACAGAAATGTATTCTCTGGCCTGGTATGGTGACTCACGCCTGTAATCCCAACACTTTGAGAGACCAAAATGGGAAGACTCCTTGAGCCCAAAGAGTTAGAGACCAACCTGGGCAACATAGCAAAACCCCACCTCAACAAAAACAAAAAATTAACTGGGCACGGTTGCGTGTACCTGTAGTCTCAGCTACTTTTGGGAGACTGAGGCAAGAGGATTCCTTGAGCCCAGAAGCACGAGGCTGCAATGAGCTATGATGATGCCACCTCATTTCAGCCTGGGTAGCAGAGTGAGACTCTTTCTCAAAAGGAAAGGATAGGAGAAGAGAAGAAAGGAGAAGAAAAGAGAGAGAGAAATAAGTTTATCTCCTCAGACTTTGGGAGACAAGAAGTCTGAAATCAAGGTGTCAGCAACTTCTAGAGGCCCTGAGGGAGGACGTTTTCCACACTCCAGGTGTTTCTTAGCTTGTGACCACATAGCTCCTGTCTCTGCCTCCAGCATCACATGCCTTCTTTTTCTCTGTGTATCTCAAATCTCCCTCTTTTCTCTTAAAAGGACACTTGTCCTTCAGTTTAGGACCTACCCTAAATCCAGGATGATCCCATCTCAAGATCCTTAACTTGATTCTATCTGCAAAGACTCTGTTTCCAAATCAGGTCACATTCACATATTTTTGGGACCACTGTTCTTCCCACTGCGTGCTACACATACTAGGCAGATGTGTGTAGGGCAGCGTGCTTTTTTCTGCCTAGTAATATGTTTTGGGGAGTTTTCATGCCAGTGCACATGGCTCTACCATATACATTTTCCTGTACAAGTTCTGAATGCCACGCTCATTTGGGATGCATGGCCCTGTACCCACAGGTGCTGGGCTGGTCTGACTTACCCTGTGTGACAAGTGATGCTGCAGTCACTCCCTTGTCCCTGCTTCTCCACCACCTGTGTGTATGTGTGTTTGTGGGAAGGATATTCTTTTGTTTTTTGAGTTGGAGTCTCACTCTGTCGCCCAGACTGAAGTGCAAGTGGCCGCTACCTGCCACCGCAGCCTTGACCTGCTGGGCTCCGGCGGTCCTTCCGCCTCAGCCTTCCAAGTAGCCGGAATTACAGGCATGTGCTACCACGCCCGACTGATTTTTTGATTTATTTTAGAGATGAGGTCTCGCTGCCCAGGTGGGTCTCGAACTCGCGGGCTCAGGCAATCCACTCACCTCAGCCTCCCAAAGGCGTGGAATTACAGGCTGAGCCACCGAGCCCGGCAAGGGGGGGATATTCTTTATAATCAATTTCAAAAATGAGTATGCTGGGCAAAATGTGTAAACACTTACACATTTAGTAGTTACTACAAATAAAGTAGGAAGAAATAATCACTTTGAACATCATCGGAATACATTAACTAGAAAGTTGAAAGGCAAAACTAACAAATACTAGGTTGACCCCAACAAGATTGCGGAAGTTCTACTATGTTTAACACTTTCATATCATCCACGGTGCTCTCTTCCCCCTGTCTCTTGGGTTGCTCATGCTGAGAAGAGTCAGCTGCCAGGCCATGAGAATTGTCCTTGGGGAGGAACAGTTGGGAGTAACTGCTTCTTTCAGTCCATCCCTGTGGGAGTATACCATCTTGGAAGGGGATCCTCCAGCCTGAGTTGATCCTGCAGACCGCACAACCCTGGCCTATGTTTTTCTGTTTTGGGGTTTTTTTTGTTGTTGTTGGAGTCTCCGTCACCCAGGCTGGAGTGCAGTGGCACACTCACCATCACCTCAGCATCCACCCACTGGGCTCCAGCAATCCTTCCGCCTCAGCCTTCCAAGTAACCGGAAATACAGGCACCCGCTACCACGTCCGGCTAGTTTTTGATTGATTGTAGAGACGAGGTCTCACCTAGTTGTCCAGGCTGGTCTCAAACCTGTGGGCTCAGACAATCCACTCATCTTAGCCTCCCAAAGTGCTGGGATGACTGGCTGAGCCACCAAACCCAACCTGGCCTATGTCTTGACGGCACCCATGAGGGAACTTTAGCCAGAACTTTAGCCCAAGTCACTCCCAAACTCCTGACTCATAGAAACTGAGATGAAGCCAGGCTCAGTGTCTCAACCTGTAATCCTGCACCTTGGGAGGCTGAGGTGAGTGGATTGCCTGAACCTGCGGGTTCGAGACCCACCTGGGCAACTTGGTGAGACCTCATCTCTACAATAAATCAAAAATTTAGCCAGGCATGGTA
The DNA here is from genome assembly GCF_000164805.1 of Carlito syrichta. Classification (NCBI taxonomy): domain Eukaryota; kingdom Metazoa; phylum Chordata; class Mammalia; order Primates; family Tarsiidae; genus Carlito; species Carlito syrichta. The sequence continues at coordinate 334,227 of NW_007245740.1, forward strand.
GCGCGTGCCTGTAGTTCCAGCTACTTGGAAGGTTGAGGCAGAAGGATCGCCGGAGCCCAGCAGGTGGAGGCTGCAGTGGCCGGGAGTGGCCCCGGCACTCCAGTCTGGGCAACAGAGTGAGAGTCCATCTCAAAAAAAAAAACCGAGAAACTGAGATGATAGATGTTGTGTTGAAGCCACTATATTCTGGGGTAATTTGTTACACAGCAATAGATAACTAATACCAGCAACTCAAGAAAATTTGACTATCCACACTTGGAGAGGTTGCAAAATGGGGGAAAAGAGAAGCCAGCATGCCTCCTTTTCCCACTGTCTGTAGAAAGTGTCCAGCTGTATTTACTATCTATAAACCAAAAAATATATATAGATACCAATTCATCAGAAACCATGAAAATAAGCAACATGAGGTCTGACAATTAAGTTCACCTACTCATCCTAGAAAAAGTACTACATCTCTCATTGCTAAATATCACTACAATCCCCTTCAAAGTATTCCCCTTGGTAAGCTATGCACTGATGCCAGCACCTAATCCATCCCTCAAGGCAATTTTGGAACTCTTTTTCTAGAATTGCCCTCAGAGCTGTCATCATATTACACTTGATGTCCTGAATGTCATCAAAATGTCTTCCTTTCAATATTTTCTTTATCTTCAGGTGAAAAAAGTCACTGGGAGCCAGATCAGATGAGTAGAGAGGGTGTTCTAATATAGTTATTTGTTTACTGGCTAAAAATTCCCTCACAGACAGTGTTGCATGAGCTGGTGCATTGTCATGATGCAAGAGCTTCTTTGGGACCATTCTTGCACACACCTTTCTCATGCCAAGATTTTCAGTTAAGATTTTCCTGTTTCTCTATTGATGTCTATTTGGTCTGCTGTTCTTCTCGCAGTCAACTGACGATTTTGAAGCATAATTCAACTAATTTTTGCAATATTTTTGGCAGTTCTACTTGTTATTGGCTGTCCTGACCTCTCTTCATCAGTGATGCTTTCTTTTCCCTTAGAAAAATGTTTAAAAACATTTGTACGCTGCCTTTTTCTTCATGGCATTATGCCCTTAAACTTGGACTAACCTGATTTCACTTCCATTCTTGCCAAATTTAACAAGAAATTTAATGTTTGTTCGTTGCTCTAATTCAAGCTCTGATATTCTCATGATGATGGCTCTGATGACCATTCTAGAAAAAGAATTCCAAAATTGTTTTGATGGGTGGACTAGACACTGGCATCAGTGCATAGCTTCCCAAGAGCAGTACTTCAGAGGGGACTGTAATGATACTCAGCAATGAGGTATGTAGCACTTTTTCTAGGATGAATTTGTGAACTTAATTGTCAAACCTCGTGCATTTTTTACAAGAAAGTGTAAGAGCCGGGCTCGGTGGCTCAGCCTGTAATCCCGCACCTTGGGAGGCTGAGGTGAGTGGATTGCCTAAGCCCGCGGGTTCGAGACCCACCTGGGTGAGACTTCATCTCTACAATAAATCAAAAAATTAGCCAGGCGTGGTGGTGCATGCCTGTAGTTCTAACTACTTGGAAGGCTGAGGTGGAAGGATCGCTGGAGCCCAGCAGGTTGAGGCTGCGGTCGCCGGGATCGGCCACTGCACTCCAGTCTGGGCGACAGAGTGAGACTCCAACTCAAAAAAACCAAAAACAAAAAACAAACAAACAAGCAAACAAAAAAGAAAGTGCAAGACCTCTGCACTAAAACCCACAAAACTTTCCAAATAAATTTTTAAAATATTTGAGGCCAGTCTTGGTGGCTGAGCCTGTAATCCCAGCAATTTGGGAGGCCAAGGTGAGTAGACTGCCTGAGCCCATGGGTTCGAGACCAGCCTGGGCAACTTGGTGAGACCTCATCTCTACAATGAATCAAAAATTAACTGGGCATGGTAGTGCGTGCCTGTAGTTCCAGCTATTTGGAAGGCTGAGGCGGAAGGATCAGTGGAGCCCAGAAGGTCAACATTGAGGTGGCCGTGAGTGTGCCAATGCACTGCAGCCTGGGCAACAGAGTGAGGCTCCAACTCAAAAAAAAAAAAAAAATTGAATGGACTGAGCACAGCAGCTCATGCTTGTTATCCCAGCACTTTGGGAGGTTGAAGCAGGAGGATTGCTTGAAGCCAGTAGTTCAAGACCAGCCTGGGCAATGTAGTAAGTCCTTGTCTCTACAAAACATTTGTTTTAATTTTAAAAAGCAATTTGAATACAGGGAAAGATATACCATATTCATGGTTTAGAGGTGTCAATATCATGAAGATATCCATCTGCCCTCCCCCCATTGATCTATAAATTCAATGCAATCTAAATCCCAAAAAGACTGTTTTTTTTAGAAATTGACAAACTGGTTTTAAAATTTAAATAGGAATCAAGAGAGTCTAAAATAGTCAAGATTATCTTCAAGAAAAAAAGAGGAAAGTTGGAGGATTCACACTGTGTAATTTTAAGATTTCTTAGAAAACTACAGTAATTTGGGCACATGGTTTGGTGTAGGGATGGACAAGAAGAGTTCGAAAATAGACCAGCACAAATATAAGCAATCAATTTCCAAAAAAGTTGCTGATGCAATTCCACGGGGCAGAATGATATAAACAACTGCTGCTGACCAACTGGATAGCTATATGGGGAAAAAAATGAATCGTGACTGCTACATCATACAATCTGCAAAATTAGCTCAAAGTAGATCACAGAGCTCCATGTAAAACTAAAGTTACTGAGCTTCCAGAAGGAGAGTGTTTTATCACCTTGGGGTAGTCAAAGAGTTCCTAGATAAGAAACAAAAAGAATGATCCATAAAAAGAAAAAAATTAGACTTCACTAAAACTAACATCTTCTGCTCATTGAAAGGCAAGCTAAATAAATAAAAAGACAAGGGGCTGGGCATGGTGGCATATACTTGTAATCCCAGCAATTTGGGAGACTGAGATTGGAGGATTGCTTGAGCACAGGAGGTCGCGGCAACAGTGAGCCACAGTCATGCCACTGCACTGCAGCCTGGGTGACAAGTGTGACTCTGACTCAAAAGCAAAGAAAGACAATAAATGTTGGCCGGGCTCGGTGGCCTGTAATCCCAGCACTTTGGGAGGCCAAGGTGAGTGGATTGCCTTAGCCCGCAGGTTCGAGACCCGCTCGGGCAACTTGATGAGACCTTGTCTCTACAATAAATCAAAAATTAGCTGTGTGTGGTTGCACAGGCCTATAATTCCAGCTACTTGGAAGGCTGAGGTGGAAGGATCGACGGAGTCCAGCAGGTGGAGGCTGCAGTGGCCAGGAGTGTGCCATTGCACTCCAGTCTGGGCAACGGAGTGAGACTCCAACTCAAAAGAAAAGAAAATAAATGTTTAGATACATTAATACTTACCATTGTGTTACAGTTGCCCACATTATTCAGTATAATCATATGCTATTCAGGTTTGTAGCCTAGGAGCAATAGTCTATATCATATACCCTAGGTACGTAGTAGGCTCTACGATCCAAGATATATGTAAGTATATACTATGATGTTCACACAATTTCGAAGATGAAATCGCCTAAGGACACATTTGAAGAACCTAAGGATACATTTGAAGAACTCCCTGGGTTCCGTGGTATAATGGTGATCACTCTGAACTCTGAATCCAAAGTGGATGAAGAACTCAAAAGAACTCTTTCAAGTAAACAATAAAAAGACAAACAACACAGTTTAAATATAAGCAAAACATTTGTACAGACATTTCAAACAAGAATATACAATTGATCCTCGAACAACCCATGTGTTGGGGTCACTGAGCCCTAGCACTTTTGACTCCCGCAAAACTTAACTATTAACAGCCTACTGTTGACTGGAAGCTTTGCCAATAATATAAGCAGTTGGTGAACACATATTTTGTTTGCAATAGGTATTATCTACTGTGTTCATACAATAAAGTAAGCTGGAGAAAAGAAAATGTTCTTAAGAAAATCGTAAAGAAGGCCAGGGACAGTGGCTCATGCTTATAATCCCAGCACTTTGGGAGGCCGAGATGAGAGGATTCCCTGAGCCCCCGGGTTTGAGACCAGCCTGGACAACTTGGTGAGACTTCATCTCTACAATAAATGAAAGAGAGACAGACAGAGAGAGAGAGAGAGAGAAGGAAGGAAGGAAGGAGGGAGGGAGGGAGGGGAGAGGGAGGGATGGAGGGAGGAAGAAAGAAAACATAAAGAAGAGAAGACACATTTTCTCTTCATTGAGTGGAAGTGGATCACCACAAATGTCTTCATCCTCATACTCTTTACTCTGAGTAGCTGAGGAAGACAAGGAAGAGGAGGGGTTGGTCTTGCTGTCTCTGGACAGGATGAGTGGACCCACGCAATTCCAACCTGTATTGTTGAAGGGTCAGCTGTATATGACCAACCAATTAGCACATGAAAAGGCACTCAACATCATTAATCAGGTAAAATAAGGATTTAAACCGCATGCACTAAAATGTCCACACTAGGCCAGGCTTGGTGGCTCAGACTGTAATCCCAGCACTTCGGGAGGCCAAGGCCAGTGAATTGCCTGAGACGGCAGGTTCAAGACCAGCCCGGGCAACTTGGCGAGACCTCATCTTTACAATAAATCAAAAATGAGCTGGGTTCGGTGGCTCAGCCTGTAATCCCACGCCTTTGGGAGGCTGAGGTGAGTGGATTGCCTGAGCCCGCGGGTTTGAGACCCGCCTGGGCAA
>NW_007245740.1:339000-343475 GCF_000164805.1 Carlito syrichta
GAGACTCCGATTCAAAAAAAAAAAAAAATGAGCCGGGCGTGGTAGCGCGCGCCTGCAGTTCCAGTTATTTGAAAGGCTGAGGTGGAAGGATCACCGGAACCCAGCAGATTGATGCTGGGGTGGCTGTGAATGTGCCACTGCAACCCAGCCTGGGCGACAGAGTGAGACTGCAACTCAAAAAAAAAAAAATGGCCACACTGGGAAGACTGCTGGTGGGAGTGTAAAATGATATAACTGCTTGGGAAAACAGTTTCCAACAATGTTAAACTAGATCTGCCTTATGACCCCTGGAGAAATGAGAACTGATATCCACAAAAATATGTGTACAAGAATGTTTAACTTCCCTTACTCATAGGAGTCTCAAACAGGAAACAGCCAAGCATCCACTGACACAAAAAAGGAAAAACAAATTGTGGCACATCCAGAAAAAAAAAAAGGAACTAATGATTGACACAATGTGGTGAATCTCGCTGACTTCATGTTTAATGATAGAAGCAGCCAGGCGGGGTGGCTCATGCCTATAATCCCAGCACATTGGGAGGCCGAGGCAGGAGGACAACTTGAGCCCAGGAGTTCAAGACCAATGTTGTCTCTACCAAAAAAAAAAGTTTACTGGCATGGTGGTGTGCACCTGTTGTCCTAGCTACTTGGGAGGCTGAGGCAGAATGAACTCCAGAGCCAAGGAAGTGAAGACTGCAGTGAGCCATGATCTTACCACCGTACTCCAGCCTGGGCAATGGAGTGCGAGACCCATCTCAAAAAAAAAAAAAAAAAAAAAGATAAAAGCATAGAAGCAGATGAGAAAGTGTGCATATTATAGGATTCCATTTAGATGAAGTTTTTATTCCATTTAGATGAAGCATTTTTTTTGGTATTTGTCTGGGGGTTTTTTGAGCCAGAGTCTCAGTCTGTCGCCCGGCTGGAGTGCAGTGGCAAGCTCAAGGTCACTGCAGTCTCAACATGCTGGGTTCAGGCAATCCTTCCACCTCAGCCTTCCAAGTAGCTGGAACTAAAGGCGTGTGCTGATTTTTTTTTTTTTAATTTATTGTAGAGACAAGGTCTTGCCATGTTGCTCAGGCTGGTCTCGAACCCCTGAGCTCAGGTAATCCTCTTGCCTCTGCCTCCCAAAGTGCTGGGATTACAGGCACGATCCACCGCATCCAGCTAGATGAAGTTTTAAAAGAGCAGACAAAACCCATCTGTGGATATAAAAATGGAGTGCCGATTGTCTCCAGTGGGACAGATTGTCTGGAAAGATCACAATGTATGTTCCAGAGTGAAGGTTCAAATTTCAATGGTGGTGACGTTAGCATTGGTTTGTATGTTTGCCAAAACCCATCCCACTGTACATGTAAGCTCTGGGCACTTCACTGTATATTACATTCCTATATAAAAGCAAAAATAATAGTTTAAACTGCTTTAAGCAATGATTTTACTTATTAATTTTATTTTTTTGAGTGGAGGTCTCACTCTGTTGCCCAGGCTGGAATGCAGTGGCACGATCACGGCTCACTGCAGCCTCAATCTCCTGGACTCAGGCTATCCTTCCACCTCAGTAGCTGGTACTACAGGCATGCACCACCATGCCTGGCTAATTTTTTGACTTTTGTAGAGACAAGATCTTACTATGTTGCCTAGGCTCTTCTGGAACTCCTGGCCTGAAGCAATACTCCCGCCTCTGCCTCTCAAAGTGCCTCCCACCCCTGCCTCTCAAAGTGCCGGGATTATAGGTGAGAGCCACCATACCCAGCCTGACTTTATCTTTATTACTCCTATTTCTGCTTGCTTTTGTTGTTGTTGTCTCTTTAAATTTTTGGAATAGACTGTATATTACTCAAAAAGGTCATTTTTATGTCTTCCTTTTGTAATTAGTACAACTCTTGAAGGTAGGCATTTTCCTGTGAGCACGGCAGTAACAATATCCTGTTAGTTCTGATATATGTACTGTTTCATTATTGCTGTTTCTAGAAATGCTGCAGCCTCGGTTCCCATCTACTCTTTGACACCAGAGAGATGGTTTCTCCATTTCTGAGTGGAATCACTTTATTTTATTCTGGTTTGGATGTCTTGTGATAAAAAATGTCATCCATACTGTTTCTGCTGTTTGCAATATATTGACATTTTCGACTTGACCTAGTATTTGGACAATTTAGTGACTATTTTGTGGGCACATCTTTAATTATCTGCTGAGCACTGTTGCTTAGAGGTTGGGAAATAGCGGATTAATTCTGCTAATATGATCCCCAAATAAGAAAATCTTCTCAATGACTCAGCGGCTTCCTGCCAGACATCCGGTTCTCACCCTGGTCACTGCTTCCCTTCCCCAGCACCTACTTCCTAAATTAAACCATGTGGGGCATGGGGGGTGGGGTGGGAGGTGTCTGTATGCAAACTTCACCTGTCACAGTCTTTGCATCCTCTTAGGTGGGCTTCACCTGACAGGGAAAGAACCCTCATGTGTGCCTACGTGTGAACGTGCGTGTTTCTCTCTCTCTCTCTCTCTCTCTCTCTCTCTCCTAATTTCTTCAGCCAGAGCCACAGATATGCATGGGGGTAGCGCAGGCCTCATATCTCACCGTAGCTCTCTTGACTGTGTCTCTCCGCTGGTGACATTGTCCATATGAGACAGGTCCTTCTGGATCCAAGACACTTGTTTGTCCTGTGCCAGACACAGTTATTTGTTTTTTATTTCAGGGCTCACACCACCCTTTGGAAGGAAGTCTTACAACCTCAGCCCAGCAAGAACCACCCCAAACACCCAGCTCCCACACTGAGCCTCTTCACTCAGGAAGACTGCCTCAGCCCGGCTACCCCAGACACTTCCAAGCAGATGTTGTGAAGATAACAATTGTGGCTGGGTGCGGTGGCTCATGCCTGTAATTCTAACACTTTGGGAGGTAGAGGCAAGAGGATTACCTGAGCTCAGGGGTTCGAGACCAGCCTGGGCAACTTGGTGAGACCTTGTCTCTACAATAAATCAAAAAATTAGCTGGGTTTGGTGGTACATGCCTGTGGTTCCAGCTACTTGAAAGACTGAGGCAGAAGGATCACCTGAGCCCAGCAGGTCAAGGCTGCAGTGGTCATGAGTGTGCCACTCAAAAAAGAAAAGAAAATAACAATTGTGTTTTGGGTGGATTCAATCTCTACAGCTAATCATAGAAACTAACTATAGGTTGAATTTCTTAAGGAATCAAATCGTGTTATTTTCTTACCAGTAGAAGTTGAATAGGAGCAGGGCTCAGTGGCCCAGTCTGTAATCCCAGCACTTTGGGAAGTCAAGGCGAGAGGATTGCCTGAGCCCGCGAGTTCGAGACCAGCCCAGGAAGCTTGGCAAGAACTCATCTCTACAATGAATCAAAAATCAGCCAGACACAGTAGCGCGCACCTGTAGTTCCAGCTACTTGGGAGGCTGAGCGGAAGGATCACCGGAACCCAGCAGGTCGACACTGGGGTGGCCACAAGTGTGCCACTACACTCCAGTCTGGGCAGCAGCGTGAGACTCCAACTCGAAAAAAAAAAAAAGGTGAGTGAAGTCTTTCCATGTGATTTAGGTAGATATCCCCTTCAAGGACTCAGTTTCTGAACAGAATTGGCAGATGTGACCCCTGCTGAGATGTACAGGTCAGAGAACTGGTCCTGCAGGCAAGAGGAAGTGACTGTGTCCTACAGCTCAAGGCTAAGTCATCCCCTCTGCCCAGAATTGGGGTTCAGCCTGTGAGCCCAAGTGCATTCTTGGCTTCGTGCAGGAAGGATTTTAAGCATGACTGCAAATAGGAGACAAGAAGAAAGTTTATGAAAGGAGGCAGAGCAGCCCACGGGCATTGCTGGGACTTCAGCTGGGAAGATGGAAGTAAGTTCATTGAAATGACAGAGAGCAGGCTGCCATAGGCAGAGCAGCCTGTGTTGGTCTACAGGAAGGACATCGCTTTTTACTTTTACTTTTTACTTTTACTTTTATAGCTGCCTCTTGATTATATGCTAAGCAAGGGGTGGATTATTCATGGATTTTCTGGGGAAAGGGTGGGGAGTTGCTGGAACTGAGCATTCTTCCTGTTTTTTTTGAGTCGGAGTCTCACTGTAGCCCAGGAAGGAGTGCAGTGGCACACTCACGGCCACTGCAGCCTTGACCTGCTGGGCTCTGGCGATCCTTCCTCCTCAACCTTCCAAGTAGCCGGAACTACAGGTGCACACTACCACACCTGACTGATTTTTTATTTATTGTAGAGATGAGGTCTCACCAAGTTGCCTGGTCTGGTCCCGAACCCACGGGCTCAGGCAATCTACTAGTCTCAGCTTCCCAAAGTGCTGGGATTACAAATTGAGCCACTGAGCTTGGCCTCTTCCTTTTTTAAAAACTGTGTAGAGTAACTTCTGGGAGTTACCATGGTAATGGTAAACTGTCATGACGCTGGTAGTGTTGAACCCGGGACCCTAATGAGAGAGATAGAGACCACAAAGAGCCAGCTCCGATGCAA
>NW_007245740.1:343755-348179 GCF_000164805.1 Carlito syrichta
TCAGCTACCTGTGATTGACTGGGGAGCTGCTAAATGAGCAGAGTGGAATGTCAGCAGGCAGGCTAAGCAAAGGAATGTCCGGGAGGGGTTTATTACTTGACATTCACATACTGCTAGCAGCAGTTGCGGAAGCAATCGGTTATTTTATGAGACAAACAAAAATTAAACTTAACAAAATTCTAAGTACAAACACTGCAAACAAATACAGTGAATGTGGGGTAGGAATTCATATAGTAATAGTTCTCTTAGAGTTTTTTTTTAATCTCTTGGGTCTCTCAGGTAGGAGTGTCTTCTAGTATGCAAATACGTTATAATTAGCATATAATCAGCAAAAATGACAAGCAGAGGTGCTTTTTGTTTTGTTTTGTTTTTGTTTTTGTTTGAGTTGGAGTCTCACTCTGTCGCCCAGACCCGCAGCCTCGACCTGCTGGGCTCCAGCAATCCTTCCGCCTCAGCCTTCCAAGTAGCTGGAACTACAGGCGTGCGCTACCACGTCCGGCTCATTTTTTTGATTTATTGTAGAGGTGAGGTCTCACCAAGTTGCCCAGGTGGGTCTCGAACCCGCAGGCTCAGGCAATCCATTCACCTCAGCCTCCCAAGGCGCGGGATTACAGGCTGAGCCACCGAGCCGGTTTAGAGGTCCACTTTTGATGCTATCTTGGGTTTAACTGGTCACTGTTGGCCAGTCTTCTTATGGCATCTGTCTTGTCAGTGATCTTTATGGAAAACTAGTCCCGCTGGATCTCTGGCTCAAACCCACATCCTGGCACAGCCAATTTGTCCTGACAAACAGTGAGCCATGCTAGACCAGACTTTGTATGTTGTGATTTTGGAAACTTCACCCAAGAGACACAGAACCTGGCAACTCTAGTGAAAGGAGGTACCTACAGAAACCTAGAATAAACTTAGTTACTGTAAGCTTTTTGCCTCAGCATAACCATTTTTGCTTAGACTTTACCCCTGACATGCTTTGAATCTGCACAGGTTAGATACAGATAGCAGCCTACCCTAACCCCTTGACAAATTTCTGTCAGATGCAAGACAAGGACAGAGTCATAGAAATGATAATAAACTACCTTTTGGTCAGGGAGTTTGTGGATTGCAAATGTCTGACAAAGTCTTTTACAGGAAAACCTCCTCCCTTTGTCTCCTCCCATCCAGTCTACCTCCTGAGAGTATGAAATGCTAATGTGGGGCCCAGCTCGGTGGCTCAGTCTATAATCCCAGCGCTTTGGGAGGTCGAGGTGAGTGGATTGCCTGAGCCCGCGGGTTCAAGACCCACCTGGGCAGCGAGACCTCATCTCTACAATAAATCAAAAAATCAGCCGGGTGTGGTAGCACGCGCCTGTAATTCCGGCTACTTGGAAGGCTGAGGCGGAAGGATCGTCGGAGCCCAGCAGGTCGAGGCTGCAGTCTGGGTGACAGAGTGAGACTCCAACTCAAAAAAAAAAAAGAAATGCTCATGTCTGGTGAGCTCAAGGTCTAAGACTAATGTAACTACAATCAACATCAAAGACCCACAGCCCTAGACACTGCACCTGGCCAAAATCCTCCTATCCCAAAGGCCCTTAAATATACCCATTTCTTTTTTTCTTTTCTTTTCTTTGTTTTTTTTTGAGTTGGAGTCTCACTCCGTTGTCCAGGCTGGAGTGCAGTGGCAGGTTCATGGCCACCCCAGCCTTGCCCTGCTGGGTTCAGGCATCCTTCCTCTTTAGCCTTCCAAATAGCTGGAACTACAGGTGTGTCCTATCACGCCTGGCTAATTTTTGATTTATTGTAAAGACGAGGTCTCGCCAAGTTGCCAGGGCGGGTATCAAACCTGCAGACTCAGACAATCCACTTGCCTCAGCCTCCCAAAGTGCTGGGATTATAGGCTGAGCCACCGAACCCAGCCAAATATACCCATTTCTTGGCCCTTAGATGTCATACTTGCCTCTGAGTGTTGGACCCTTTTTCAATCTGTGAAAGGTAAATAATAAACTTTGCTTCTTTCTACTTTCTTCTTTGTTGCAATCTTGCATCTTCTGTGGCCTCAGCACCAGCACCAGCCAACTTCCCCTTAGTAGACCCTTTCGTGTAGTACAACAAGAAATACACTTGCGACTGGGCTTGGTTGCGCAACTTGTAATCCCAGCACTTTGGGAGGCTGAGGCGAGTGGATTGTCTAAGACGACAGGTTCAAGACCAGCCGGGCAACTTGGTGAGACCTCGTCTCTACAATAAATTAAAAGAAAAAGAAAAGAAATACACTTGGTCTTGGTCACTTGGTCACTGAGATCCTAAAACCTTGTGTATTTCCTGAATGTTGGGAGTATCTTTGTTATTTTGCCACATGGGACTATGCTAATAAGGCAACCAGGTTGGGCCCCAGACAGCTTTGGGATGGGACTGGTTGCTAGAAAGACCAGAGATGAGTGGTTGGGAGTTCTTAGATTCACCCTCACCTCCAAGGTCTGGAGATTGGAATATTAAAAAAAATTCTTTTTCTTTTCTGTAGAGATGAGATCTAATTATGTTGCCCAGGCTGGTCTTGAATTCTTGGCCTCAAGTGTTACTCCTGCCTTGGCCTCCCAAAGAGCTGGGATTGTTAAGGTCTAAGTAACGCTCAACTGCTTCCCTTGATACCAATGAATCAAAGAGGCAGGGAACTGGTAGATAGAAGTTTATTTCTGAGTTCAAAGGGAGGGAGCAAGCCGGGCTCAGTGGCTCAGCCTGTAATCCCGCGCCTTTGGGAGGCTGAGGTGAGTGGATTGCCTGAGCCCGCGGGTTCGAGACCCACCTGGGCAGCGAGACCTCATCTCTATAATAAATCAAAAAATCAGCTGGACGTGGTAGCGCATGCCTGTAATTCTGGCTACTCGGAAGGCTGAGGCGGAAGGATCGCCGGAGCCCAGCGGGTCGAGGCTGCGGTGGCCGGAAGCGGCCACTGCACTTCAGTCTGGGCGACAGAGTGAGACTCCAACTCAAAAAAAAAAAAAACAAACAAACAAAGGGTGGGAGCAGAGCCAGGAGGTCTTTCTAAAATGGTTCTGCTCCCCCTTCAGGCCTGGCAGTTCTCTCTAATAGTCCAGAGTTGTCAGTACCTAAGCATTAGCCACGTGTCCAGCAGAGCATTGTATAGAACTTAAGTTATAGCTGCATTTTACATTTAGATAGTGACATTTAGAGAAAAGGAAGTTTACAAGGTCCAAGACACCATGGATTGCAAAAGTTATGCAAATCAACAAGACTTATGATTACATTGATAACATATAGCTCAAAGAAAGGGAGTCAATAGGGATTTACATCTTCAGAAGCAGTCTGCAAGGAAGTCAAGGATCCCCTGAAGCTACTTACTGGGAGTGCATAGAAGATGAGGGGACTGTCAGTAATGTGCTCAGGAATATGCAGGAGCGCTTGAACCCTTGCCATGCTCTTCTCTGGGGGCTGTGGCAATATGGAGGGACATTAGTGAATCCCTGTATCAGGATTACAGATGTGAGCCACCATGCCCTGCCCTACAAATTCTTGAATAAGGAGATTTAGGAGTGCATCCAGGTTGGTTGCCGCACTGACAGCTGCAGGGTGTTATGCCCATAGAGGGCACAGGAACCTCAACCCACACACTGCCCTATATGTCCCATTGAGCAGATCCTGACTTGTGTCCTTGATAATAAACTGGTCAGCATAAGTGAAAGGTTTTCCTAAGTTCTGTGACTCATTCCAGTGAATTATTGAACCTGAGGAAGGATTTGTGGTGTTGACTTAAAAGGAAGATGCTGAGGCAAAATATAAGGAGAGAGTTTACTGGTGCTGAGAGTTTATTGGGGCCTGCACCCCAGAAGCCCAGATTCAAACCACCTTGAATATGCACTCCAATTAGCAGCAGTGACAAGTGAATTTTTAAAGCAAAAAGGGGAGCCTGTGTGTTGGGTCGGTGAGCAGAGTCGGTGCCACAGGTATGCAAAGAATTGCACAGAAATTGTGTAAAATAAGAATGGTGATTTATTTTTAGACTGGAGCCTAACTTATCTTGGGTTCTCAAGATGGTGTCTAAATGCTTTATGCTTCTCTTTCACTGATTCACTTTCTGCTTCTTTGTGCTTCCCTTTCTCGGGCTTTTTACTTTGGCTGACTTCATGTTTAAACTTTTGGCAGGATTCGATCAGAATGGTAATTCTGTAAGCCAATCAGCAAATAGGACATGCAAATGAAATGATTCTGTAAGTCAATTAAAATGTGTCACGTGGGTTTCCTACGGAAAAGCCTATGACTTCTGCAGTACTTAGTCAATGAGGAACTAGAGCCGGGCTCGGTGGCTCAGCCTGTAATCTCGTGCCTTGGGAGGCTGAGGTGAGTCCGCGGGTTCGAGACCCGCCTGGGCAACTTGGTGAGACCTCATCTCTACAATAAATCAAAAAATTAACTGGGCGTGGTAGCGCATG
>NW_007245740.1:348579-349833 GCF_000164805.1 Carlito syrichta
TTTTTTTGAGTAGGAGTCTCACTCTGTCACCCAGACTGGAGTGCAATGGCTTGCTCACAGCCACTGCAGCCTGGATCTGCTGGGCTCAGGTGATCCTTCTGCCTCAGCTTCCAAGTAGCTGGAACTACAGGCGTGCACTACCACGTCCAGCTAATTTTTTACTTATTGTAGAGCTGAGGTCTTGCCAAGTTGCCCAGGCTGGTCCCAAATTCGTGGGCTCCAAAAGTGCTGGATACAGGCTGAGCCACCGAGCCCAGCCCTCCACATCATTCATTAACGACGAAACTGAGGAGAGTCTATCCCGTCTCTCACAGAAATTAGTTCAGAAAAGAGTGTATTTACTTCTCAAGGGAAAGAAGGGGCCTAGATGCTTAAAGGAAATGTGTCAGTGAATACATGAGACTGGGGGTTCTTTTTGTTCTTTTGTTTGAATCAGTCTTACTCTGTCACCCAGCATGGAGTGCAGTGGCACACTCATAGCCACTACAGCCTCAACCTGCTGGGCTCAGGTGATCCTTTCCTCAGCCTTCCAAGCTCAAACTTTAGGCCTGTGCCACCACACTCAGCTAATTTTTTTGCTTTATTGTAGAGATGAGGTCTCGCCAAGCTGCCTAGTCTGGTCTCGAACCCATGAGCTCAGACAGTCCTCTTGCCTCAGCTTCCCAAAGTGCTGGGATTACAGGCGTGAGCCACCATGCCCACCTGACTGGGGGTTCTTAAGGTTTTCCCTTAACAGGGGCAGGTAAGCATTCTTGTGTGAGAGAACACAAGAGCTGTCGTCATGGGGTTGGGTGGTAGTCTGTTTCTCCCATCTCTGACAGCAGATAGATGGGTGGTTTAGTCATCTGGATGAGAAGGGCTGGGCTGGTGGCTGAAACACAAATTATTGGGAGATGTTAATGTCTTGTGACCAAGTAGAATGAAGCCCACCTGGGGCCAGAAAACTGGTTGCTCTGGTTAATGATTGCTGTGTATGTATCATTGATCTAAGGACATGACTGGGTCTGTTCAAGATCAGTGACCAGAGAAACTCCATTCTGGGCTCTGTCTTTTCACTGTGCAACATAGCAAGACCCTGTCTCTACAAAATAAAAGAAAAAAATCAGCCTGGTGTGGTGGTCCCAGTTACTCAGGAGGCAGGAAGATCACTTGAGCATAGGAGTTCAAGGTTGCAGTAGCTATGATTGTACTACTGCACTCCAGGGTGGACCACACAGCAAGACCCTGACTCTTATTTAAAAAAAAAAAAAAAAA